>NC_053023.1:186865432-187165432 GCF_003073215.2 Triticum urartu
TTTCCACTGCTTATTCCATAGTCCATCAAATCCTTACCCAAAACTTGAAAACTTCACAACACAAAACTTAACAGAAAACTCGTAAGCTCCATTAGTATAAGAAAATAAATCACCACTTCAAGGTACTGTAATGAACTCATTCTTTATTTATATTGGTGTTAAACCTACTGTATTATAACTTCTCTATGGTTCATAAAATCTTTTACTAGCCATAGATTCATCAAAATAAGTAAACAAATCATGAAAAACAGAATCTGTCAAAAACAGAACAGTCTGTAGTAATCTGGATCAAACGTATACTTCTGGAACTCATAAAATTCTCAAATAAATTTCTGGACCTGAGGAATTTATCTATTAATCATCTGAAAAAAGAATTTTCTAAATAGCACTCTCCAAATAATAATGGCAGCAATTCTCGTGAGCGCTAAAGTTTCTGTTTTTTATAGCATGATCAACAAGACTTTCCCCAAGTCTTCCCAAAGGTTATACTTGGCACAAACACTAATTAAAAGCATAAAACCACATCTAAACAGAGGCTAGATGAATTATTTATTACTAAACAGGAACAAAAAGCAAGGAACAAAAATAAAGTTGGGTTGCCTCCCAACAAGCGCTATTGTTTAACGCCTCTAGCTAGGCATGATGATTTCAATGATGCTCACATAAAAGATAAGAATTGAAACATAAATAGAGCATCATGAAGAATATGACTAGCACATTTAAGTCTAACACTCTTCCTATGCATAGGGATTTTGTGAGCAAACAACTTGTGGGAACAAGAATCAACTTGCATAGGAAAGCAAAACAAGCGTAACTTCATAACTTTAAGCACATAGAGAGGAAATTTGATATTATTGCAATTCCTAGAAGCATATATTCCTCCCTCATAATAAATTTCAGTAGCATCATGAATGAATTCAACAATATAACTATCCCATAAAGCATTACTTTCATGATGCATAAGCATAGAATTTTTATTACTCTCCACATAAGCAAATTTCTTCTCATGAATAGTAGTGGGAGCAAACTCAACAAAATAATTATCATGTGAGGCATAATCCAATTGAAAACTAAAATCATGATGACAAGTTTCATCGATATCATTATTCTTTATAGCATACAAGTCATCACAATAATCATCATAGATAGCAACTTTGTTCTCATAATCAATTGGAACCTCTTCCGGAATAGTGGATTCATCACAAAAAAAGTCGTAACCTCTCCAAATCTACTTTCATCAATATAATCATCATAAATAGGAGGCATGCTTTCATCATAATAAATTTGCACATCAAAACTTGGGGGGACAAAAAATATCATCTTCATCAAACATAGCTTCCCTAACCTTGTGGCTTTGCATATCATTAGCATCATTGATATTCAAGGAATTCATACTAACAACATTGCAATCATGCTCATCATTCAAATACTTAGTGCCAAACATTCTATAGATTTCTTCTTATAGCACTTGGGCACAATTATCCTTTCCATCATACTCATGAAAGATAGTAAAAGGTGAAGCGTATGAGACAAACTCAATTCCGTTTTTTTATAGTTTTCTTTTATAAACTAAACTAGTGATAAAACAAGAAACTAAAAGACTCGATTGCAAGATCTAAAGATATACCTTCAAGCGCTAACCTCCCCGGAAATGGCGCCAGAAAAGAGCTTGATGTCTACTGCACAACCTTCTTCTTGTAGACGTTGTTGGGCCTCCAAGTGCAGAGGTTTGTAGGACAGTAGCAATTTTCCCTCAAGTGGATGACCTAAGGTTTATCAATCCGTAGGAGGCGTAGGATGAAGATGGTCTCTCTCAAGCAACCCTGCAACCAAATAACAAAGAGTCTCTTGTGTCCCCAACACACCCAATACAATGGTAAATTGTATAGGTGCACTAGTTCGGCAAAGAGATGGTGATACAAGTGGTATATGGATAGTAGATAATGGTTTTTGTAATCTGAAAACATAAAAACAGAAAGGTAACTAATGGTAAAAGTGAGCATAAACGGTATTGCAATGATAGGAAACAAGGCCTAGGGTTCATACTTTCGCTAGTGTAAGTTCCCTCAAAAATACTAACATAATTGGATCACATAACTATCCCTCAACATGCAACAAAGAGTCACTCCAAAGTCACTAATAGCGGAGAACGAACAAAGAGATTATGGTAGGGTACGAAACCACCTCAAAGTTATTCTTTCCAATCAATCCGTTGGGCTATTCCTATAAGTGTCACAAACAACCCTAGAGTTCATACTAGAATAACACCTTCAGACAAAAATCAACCAAAACCCTAATTTCACCTAGATACTCCAATGTCACCTCAAGTATCCGTGGGTATGATTATATGATATGCATCACACAATCTCAGATTCATCTATTCAACAACCACATAGAACCTCAAAGAGTGCCCCAAAGTTTCTACCGGAGAATCATGACAAAAACGTGTGCCAACCCCTATGCATAGGTTCATGGGCAGAACCCGCAAGTTGATCACCATAACATACAACAAGTGAATCAGGTGGTATCCCATTGTCACCACAGATACGCACGGCAAGACATACATCAAGTGTTCTCACATCTTTAAAGACTCAATCCGATAAGATTACTTCAAGGGGAAAACTCAATCCATTACAAGAGAGTAGAGGGGGAGGAGAAACATAAGATCCAGCTATAATAGCAAAGCTCGCGATACATCAAGATCGTGCCAAATCAAGAACACGAGAGAGAGAGATCAAACACATAGCTACTGGTACATACCCTCAGCCCCGAGGGAGAACTACTCCCTCCTCGTCATGGAGAGCACCGGGATGATGAAGATGGCCATCGGAGAGGGATTGCCCCCTCCGGCAGGGTGCCAGAACGGGTCTAGATTGGCTTTCGGTGGCTACAGAGGCTTCTGGCGGCGGAACTCCTGATCTATTGTCTGTTTTGGAAGTTTTAGGGCACATGAGTATATATGGGTGCAGGAAGTACGTCGGTGGAGCTTCGGGGGCCCCACGAGGCAGGGGGACGCGCCCTAGGGGGGGTGCCCCCACCCTCGTGAGCACCTCCCTTGGCTCCTGACGTGGGGTCCAAGTCCATCCTGTAGCTTTCCTTCCAGAAATAACTTCTCCAGTTGATTTCGTTCCGTTTTGACTCCGTTTGATATTCCTTTTCTTCGAAACACTGAAATAGTTAAAAACAACAATTCTGGGCTGGGCCTCCGGTTAATAGATTAGTCCCAAAAATAATATAAAAGTGGATAATAAAGCCCAATATTTCCCAAAACAGTAGATACCATAGCATGGAGCAATCAAAAATTATAGATACGTTGGAGACGTATCACCCATCTTCACCAGCAAAGCAGCGAAGAACCTCACGAGGGTCCAAGCCTCGCGAGGCGGATGATGCAAGGCCTCCTCGGGACTGGCCTAGCCAGACAGGCTCACGAGGAGTGGAGATATCAAGGCGGGGCAAACCTCACGAGACCCTCGTGACGTGAGCCATGACGCATGACACCAGGCGGCCGCCAGGCGGGTGCCAGGGCGTGGAGCGTCCTTGTTTCCTTTTTGGTGCTAAGGAGGCAAGCTTAGACGAGGAGTACCGAGGCATCAGGCGAAGGTTGCCATTTCGGTGCAACAAGACCAAGGCCAGAAGGACGGTAGGACAGAGGTCATCGTGGAGCCCAAGATGGCGTCACCACAGAGCTTTTTGGAGGCGAAGACCACTTTTGTCAGGATAGCTTGTACTAGCTGTCCCCCTTTAAATCAGCCCAGGTTTGGGCCCTCTTGTGTCCCCTGTCTCTTGTTACCATCGACCTCAGACGCACAGTTTGGGACCCCCTACCCGAGATCCGCTGGTTTTGACACCGACATTGGTGCTTTCATTGAGTGTTCCACTGTGTCATCGACAACAGGATCGATGACTCGCCTCGTCAAACCCTACGATTGGGCAGCTTTACCATGACCGCCCGTTCGGCCGTTAAGCCGACGATGACCTCTAAGGCCATCGAAAATCCTCTTTGTATCGGCCCCAAACACTCCAAGCAGATGGATCCGGCGGAGTTTTCTTCTTTAAACGAGCTCCTTAACCGTATCGCCGCCCTGGGAATCGCCACAGATTACGATAGGATCGGGCTCAAACCCGACCAAAGATAAATCAAATCTCCACCGATCACCCACCAGATAGCGATAGTCGAGGAGCAAGACGGCGACTCTTCCCCTATGTTGAAGACGGAGTACGTCCGGATCACCGACCCTACAGAGCCGGATACCCACCCGCAAAATGAGGCGACCGGCCTTCCGAACATAGAATCGGATGGCGGGCAAAGGCAACCAGAAGATACTTCGGAGCCCGGAGTACTGTCAAGTCTGGAAAAACTTCAGACTCCGGATCATCGATCGGTTCAGGGTCCAGATTCAATTCCACCCACCCACCCGGACATAAACGCTCTCACGAGCATACAACAACAGTCTCATGAAAAAGTCCACCACTTCTGGGCCAGGTTCCTCCTCGTCAAGGACAAGGTTAAAGATTGCCGCGATGAGGACGCGATATCAGCGTTCTGCAACAATTGCATGGACGAAGGAGTCCTCAATGCCATTAATCGCTGCCGCATACAACACTTCGCTGACTTGGCAACTATCATACAGAAGTACGGCGCCATGGAAAGCGCCTGGAGGGATCAGGAAGCTTGTTGGGAGCCATTGGTCCCAACTCAACCACTTCCCCAGGCAAAAAGGGCGCATCCCCGTGACGCGCCCAGTCCAATAGCCAAGAAATACAAACCCATTACGCAGTGCGGAACCATGTAAAATACACACAACACCGGATACCATACCAACCAACAGCCTTAGAGCATGTTGGGTACTCCGATAGGTAGCCAAAAGCGGTGAGGACATCCTTAGCAAAAACACCCCAGAGCAACACCCTCAAGAAGATGACGACCCCAGAGTACTGACGGTCTTTGAGATATTTGCTTCAAACAATAAGTGCAAAAGGGCACTTCGCGGCCTAGCCGAAGTCTGTCAAATCGCCACAGTAAACCCTTGGAGCGACACGGCTATAACCTTTAATGCGGGCGACGAACCAAAATATAGGACAGTCCGAGCACCAGCCGCTTTGGTCCTCAGTCCCATCATGGACGGTTTTTGACTCACCAAGGTCCTCATGGACGGTGGCAGCGGACTAAACCTCATCTATGAGGATACACTCCATAAATGGAAATAGACAGGAGCCGCATCAAGCAAATCAGCACGACCTTCTGAGGAATTATTCCTAGCCGGGAGGCGCGGTGTGCGGGAAAAATCACACTTGACGTGGTATTCGACACGCCGGAGAATTACCGGTCTGAAGAAATCACCTTCCAAGTGGCTCCTTTCAGCAGCGGATACCACGCCCTGTTGGGGCGGGATGTTTTTACACGCTTCCAAGCTATACCTCATTACGGGTATATGAAGTTCAAAATGCCCAGACCAAATGGTGTAATCACTCTTGTCAGTGATCCGGACATAGCTCCGCGCCGAAAACAAAACTGCATCCTTGGCCCTTGAGGCATTATCTGAAGCCCTCGCGGCCGAAGAATTAACCGCACTGCACTCCACGGTGGTAGGGACGTTGTGATCTTAGACAAACGACCCAAATCCACCTCCTTCAAACCGGCAGAAGAAATAGTCAAATTCTAGGTCCACCCAATGGACCCCAAGAAGACAGCATCTATTGGAGCACAATTAGACCCAACGGTCGACGCTGCACTAAGAGATTTCCTTCACGAAAACTAGGATATATTCGCCTGGGACCCTTCTGACATGTTGAGAATCCCACGTGAGCTTGCCGAACATAGCCTTAATATCTTAAAAGGATACAAACCAATCAAACAAGCATTGCGGCGCTTTTCCGAGCCCAAACGCGAAGCTATGGGAGAGGATCTCGCCAAGCTAATTGAGGCCGGATTCATCAGGGAAATAAAACATCTGGACTGGCTGGAAAACCTGGTGATGGTACCAAAGAAGGACAAATCCTGGCGGTTGTGCGTCGATTTTAAAGACCTTAATAAGGCTTTCCCTAAGGATCCCTTCCCCCTCCCCTGCATCAATCAAATCATTGATGCTACCGCAGGACACGACTCACTTTGTTTCCTTGATGCATATTTCGGATAGCATCAAATCAAAATGAAGGAGTCCGATCAAGCTGCAACAGCATTCATTACCCCATATGGGCCATTCTGCTTCAACACCATGCCCTTCGGGCTCAAGAACGCCGGCGCCACGTACCAACACATAATTCAAACATCCGTGGAGAAACAGATCGGCAAGACAGTTGAAGCTTATGTGGACGACGTCGTCATCAAAACTAGGCACATCGAAACACTAATAGATGATTTACGTCTCACATTTGATAACCTCCGCGCGTATGACATTAAGCTTAATGCGGAAAAGTGCGTTTTCGGCGTCCCCACTGGAAAACTGCTGGGCTTCATCGTTTCGAACACAAGAATTGAAGAAAATCTAGCCAAAATCCAAGCTCTGTCACAATTGGCTACGCCAATAGACCTTAAGCAGGTGCAAAGCTCGCGGGTTGCGTGGTAGCTCTAAGCCGCTTTATCTCTAGATTGGGAGAAAAGGTAGTGCCACTCTACCGCCTTCTACGGCGAACCGATCACTTCGAGTGGACGGACGCGGCAACAGCCGGACTGGAGGAAATAAAAACCCTTCTCGCGACCAACCCAATCCTCGCCACACCAAACGTCGGTGAACCGATGTTATTATACATATCGGCAACACATCAGGTGGTGAGCCCCATGCTCGTCGTTGAACAAGAACAGGACGGACATAAATTCCCGCTTCAGAAGCCAGTATACTATGTATCAACTGTCCTTACACCATGCAAATCCCAGTACCCCATTATCAAAAGATAGCATACGCGGTCTTCATGGCATCCTGAAAGCTCCGTCATTACTTCCAGGAGTGTTCGATCACGGTGGCTTCCTGTTGGGGAACGTAGTAATTTCAAAAAATTTCCTACGCACACGCAAGATCATGGTGATGCATAGCAATGAGAGGGGAGAGTGTCTCCATGTACCCTCGTAGACCGAAAGCGAAAGAGTTAGCACAACGCGGTTGATGTAGTCATACGTCTTCACGATCCGACCGATCAAGTACCGAACGCACGACACCTCCGAGTTCTGCACACGTTCAACTCGATGACGTCCCTCGAACCCCGATCCAGCCGAGCTTTGAGGGAGAGTTCCGTCAGCACGACGGCATGGTGACGATGTTGATGTTCTACCGTCGTAGGGCTTCGCCTAAGCACCGCTACGATATGACCGAGGTGGAATATGGTGGAGAGGGGCACCACACACGGCTAAAAGATCCAATATATCAATTGTTGTGTCCCCAAGGGGTGCCTCCCTCCCCGTATATAAAGGAGTGGATGAGGAGGAGGGGGCCGACCACCCTAGGCGCGCCCCATGAGGAGTCCTACTCCCACCGGGAGTAGGACCCCCCTTTTCCATGTGGGAGTAGGAGAGGAGAGAGAAGGAGAGAGAGGGGAAAGGAAAGGGGGGCGCCCCCCTCCTTGTCCAATTCGGACTGGGGGGAAGGGGGCACGCGGCTGCCCTTTGGCCGCCCCTCCTCTTCTCCATTAGGGCCCAATAGGCCCATTAGTCTCCCCGGGGGGTTCCGGTAACACCCCAGTACTCTGGTATATTCCCGAAACTCCCTGAAACCATTCCGATGTCTGAACATAGTCGACCATTTCAAGACTCCTCGTCTTGTCTGTGATCATATCCGGGACTCAGAACTACCTTCGGTACATCAACAACCATAAACTCATAATATAACCGTCATCGAACTTTAAGCGTGCGGACCCTACGGGTTCGAGAACTATGTAGACATGACCGAGACACGTCTCTAGTAAATAACCAATAGCGGAACCTGGATGCTCATATTGGCTCCTACATATTCTACGAATATCTTTATCGGTCAAACCGCATAACGACATACATTGTTCCTTTTGTCATCAGTATGTTACTTGCGTGAGATTCGATCATCGGTATCTCAATACCTAGTTCAATCTTATTACCGGCAAGTCTCTTTACTCGTTCCGTAACACATCATCCCGCAACTAACTCATTAGTTGCAATGCTTGCAAGGCTTAAGTGATGTGTATTACTGAGTGGGCCCAGAGATACCTCTCCGACAATCGGAGTGACAAATCCTAATCTCGAAATATGCCAACCCAACAAGTACCTTCGGACACACCTGTAGAGAACCTTTATAATCACCTAGTTACATTGTGACGTTTGGTAGCACACAAAGTGTTCCTCCGGTAAATGGGAGTTGCATAATCTCATAGTCATAGCAACATGTACAAGTCATGAATAAAGAAATAGCAACAAACTAAACGATCAAGTGCTAAGCTAACGGAATGGGTCAAGTCAATCACATCATTCTCCTAATGATGTGATCCCGTTATTCAAATGACAACTCATGTCTATGGCTAGGAAACATAACCATGTTTGATTAATGAGCTAGTCAAGTAGAGGCATACTAGTGACACTTTGTTTGTCTATGTCTCCACACATGTATCATGTTTCCGGTTAATACAATTCTAGCATGAATAATAAACATTTATCATGATATAAGGGAATAAATAATAACTTTATTATTGCCTCTAGGGCATATTTCCTTCACTTCCGAAGTACCACTCAATGTCATTATAAACAACCGCGATGCCACGAGCCGGATTGCCAAATGGGCCATTGAGCTCCTTCCATTTGATATTACATACAAACCACGTCGAGCTATTAAATCCCAAGTACTGGCTGACTTTGTCGCCGAATGGACAGAGGCCGAACTCCCTAAAGAGTACGACACATATTCCAATTGGGTTATGTATTTCGATGGCTCCAAAATGCTGGCAGGGCTAGGGGCGGGCGTCATTTTAACGTCACCTACTGGAGACGTCGTTCAGTACGTACTCCAAATACTATACACAGACTCCAACAATGCAGCCGAATACGAGGCCTTATTGCATGGTCTTCGGATGGCTGTCTCCATGGGCATACAACGCCTAGAAGTGCGCGGGGACTCAAACCTTGAAATATCTCAAATAAATGGAGACTTCGACGCCAAAGATCCGAAGATAGCAGCTTATCATAATGCCGTCATAAAAATGTTGGCCCGGTTCGAGGGGCTCGAGTTCCATCATGTGGCTCGAGAAAGTAATCAAGCGGTGGACGTTCTTGCTCGTATTGGCGCTAAGTGCGACCCCGTCCCATCTAATATCTTTCTAGATAGGCTTCCATCAGTGGTGTGGCAGGGGGAAATGGCAACACTAGTCTGGATCCGAACATAACCCTAGATTCCGAAAACACCGACATCATTGGAGGCTCAGCCACCGAAATAACACCATCGGCGCATCTCATCATGGTAGTCATTGCCCCATGGACCGAACCCTTCCTGGCCTACCTTAACAAGAAGGAGCTTGCCAAGGAACAGAACGAGGCCGGCTGCATTGTCCAGCGTTCGAAGGCCTACAAGGTTCATGATGGAGAGCTTTATAAGAAAAGCGCTACCGGAGTTCTTCAACGATGTAACTCCAAGGAAGAGGGGCGGCAGTGTTGGAAATATGCCCTAGAGGCAATAATAAATTAGTTATTATTATATCATATTTCATTATTCATGATAATCGTTTATTATCCATGCTAGAATTGTATTGATAGGAAACTCAGACACATGTGTGGATACATAGACAACACCATGTCCCTAGTAAGCCTCTAGTTGACTAGCTCGTTGATCAATAGATGGTTACGGTTTCCTAACCATGGACATTAGATGTCGTTGATAACGGGATCACATCATTAGGAGAATGATGTGATGGACAAGACCCAATCCTAAGCCTGGCACAAAGATCGTGTAGTTCGTATGCTAAAGCTTTTCTAATGTCAAGTATCATTTCCTTAGACCATGAGATTGTGCAACTCCCAGATACCATAGGAGTGCTTTGGGTGTGCCAAACATCACAATGTAACTGGGTGGCTATAAAGGTACACTACGGGTATCTTCGAAAGTGTCTGTTGGGTTGGCACGAATCGAGACTGGGATTTGTCACTCTGTGTAAATGGAGAGGTATCTCTGGGCCCACTCAGTAGGACATCATCATAATGTGCACAATGTGACCAAGGAGTTGATCACGGGATGATGTGTTACGGAATGAGTAAAGAGACTTGCCGGTAACGAGATTGAACAAGGTATCGGGATACCAACGATCGAATCTCGGGCAAGTATCGTATCGATATACAAAGGGAATTGTATACGGGATTGATTGAATCCTTGACATCGTGGTTCATCCGATGAGATCATCGTGGAACATGTGGGAACCAACATGGGTATCCAAATCCCGCTGTTGGTTATTGACCAGAGAGTCGTCTCGGTCATGTCTGCGTGTCTCCCGAACCCGTAGGGTCTACACACTTAAGGTTCAGTGACGCTAGGGTTGTAGAGATATTAGTATGCGGTAACCCAAAAGTTGTTCGGAGTCCCGGATGAGATCTCGGACGTCACGAGGAGTTCCGGAATGGTCCGGAGGTAAAGATTTATATATAGGAAGTCCAGTTTTGGCCACCGGGAAGGTTTCGGGGGTCATTGGTATTGTACCGGGACCACCGGAAGGGTCCTGGGGGTCCACCGGGTGGGGCCACCTATCCTGGAGGGCCCCATGGGTTGAAGGGGCGTGGGAACCAGCCCCTGTTTGGCTTGTGCGCCCCCCCATGGGCCTCCTCTGCGCCTAGGATTGGGAAACCCTAGGGGTGGTGGCGCCTCCACTTGGCTTGGGGGGCAAGCCACCCCTTGGCCGCCGCCCCCCCAATCTAGATGGGATCTAGAGGGGCCTGCGCCCCCCCAGGGCCCGTATATATAGTGGAGGGGAGGGAGGGCAGCCGCACCCAAGTCCCTGGCGCCTCCCTCTCCATCCATGACACCTCTCCGTCTCTTTGGTGCTTGGCGAAGCCCTGCCGAGATCCCGCTACTTCCACCACCACGCCGTCATGCTGCTGGATCTCCATCAACCTCTCCTCTCTCCTTGCTGGATCAAGAAGGAGGAGACGTCTCTCCCAACCATACGTGTGTTGAACGCGGAGGTGCCGTCCGTTCGGCGCTTGGTCATCGGTGATTTGGATCACGACGAGTACGACTCCATCAACCCCGTTCTCTTGAACGCTTCCGCTTAGCGATCTACAAGGGTATGTAGATGCACTCCCCTTCCCCTTGTTGCTAGATTACTCCATAGATTGATCTTGGTGATGCGTAGAAAATTTTAAATTTCTGCTACGATCCCCAGCAGTGGCATCATGAGCTAGGTCTATGCATAGTTTCTATGCACGAGTAGAAAACAAAGCAGTTGTGGGCGTCGATATTGTCAATTTACTTACCGTTACTAGTCTTATCTTGATTCGGCGGCATCGTGGGATGAAGCGGCCCGGACCGACCTTACACGTATGCTTACGTGAGACTGGTTCCACCGACTGACATGCACTAGTTGCATAAGGTGGCTAGCGGGTGTCTGTCTCTCCCACTTTAGTCGAATCGGATTCGATGAAAAGGGTCCTTATGAAGGGTAAATAGAAATTGGCATATCATGTTGTGGTTTTCGCGTAGGTAAGAAACGTTCTTGCTAGAAACCTATAGCAGCCACGTAAAAACTTGCAACAACAATTAGAGGACGTTTAACTTGTTTTTGCAGCATATGCCTTGTGATGTGATATGGCCAAAAGGATGTGATGAATGATATATGTGATGTATGAGATTGATCATGTTCTTGTAATAGGAATCACGACTTGCATGTCGATGAGTATGACAACCGGCAGGAGCCATAGGAGTTATCTTAATTTATTTATGACCTGCGTGTCAACATAAACATCATGTAATTACTTTACTTTATTGCTAAAGCGTTAGCCATAGTAGTAGAAGTAATAGATTACGAGACAAATTCAAGAAGACACGATGATGAAGATCATGATGATGGAGATCATGGTGTCATGTCGGTGACAACGATGATCATGGAGCCCGAAGATGGAAATCAAAAGGAGCAAAATGATATTGGCCATATCATGTCACTATTTGATTGCATGTGATGTTTATCATGTTTTACATCTTATTTGATTAGAACGACGGTAGCTTAAATAAGATGATCCCTCACTAAAATTTCAAGAAAAGTGTTCCCCCTAATTGTGCACCGTTGCGAAGGTTCATTGTTTCGAAGCACCACGTGATGATCGGGTGTGATAGATTCTAACGTTCGAATACAACGGGTGTTGACGAGCCTAGCATGTACAGACATGGCCTCGGGACACATGCGGAACACTTAGGTTGACTTGATGAGCCTAGCATGTACAGACATGGCCTCAGAACACGAAAGACCGAAAGGTCGAACATGAGTTGTATAGAAGATACGATCAACATGAGATGTTCACCGTTGATGACTAGTCCGTCTCACGTGATGATCGGACACGGCCTAGTCGATTCGGATCATGTTTCACTTAGATGACTAGAGGGATGTCTATCTGAGTGGGAGTTCATTAAATAATTTGATTAGATGAACTCAATTATCATGAACATAGTCTAAATTGTCTTTGCAAATATGTTGTAGATAAATGGCTCACGTTGTAGCTCCCTATTTCAATACGTTCCTAGAGAAAGATTAAGTTTAAAGATATTGTAAGCAATGATGCGGACTAGGTCCGTAGTCCGAGGAGTGTCCTCACTGCTACACAGAAGGCTTACGTGTTTGATGCACTGCTCAATGTGCAAACCCCTACAACATCGTCTGTGGATGTTGTGAACACCTGACAGACACATCCTGATGACTACTTGATAGTTTAGTGCACCATACTTTACGGCTTAGAATCGGGATTCCAATGACGTTTTGAATGCCATAGAACATATGAGATGTTCCAAGAGCTGAAATTGGGATTTCAGGCTCATGTATTGAGAGGTGTGAGACCTCTGACAAGTTCTTTTGCCAACAAGATGGAGGAGAACAGCTCAGCTAGTGAGCATGTGCTCAGAATGTCTGGGTGCTACAATCACTTAAATCAAGTGGGAGTTAAACTTCCAGATAAGACAGTGATTGATAGAGTTCTCTTGCCACTATCACTAAGCTACTAGATCTTCATGATGAACTATGACATGCAAGGGATGGAGTTGATCCCAGAGCTGTTCGCGGTGCTTAAGACTGCAAAAGGTAGAAATCAAGAAGGAGCAGCAAGTGTTGATGGTTTAACAAGACCACTGGTTTCAAGAAGGGCAAGGGCTAGAAGGGAAACTTCATGGATGGCAAACCAGTTGCCACTCCAGTGAAGGAACCCAAGGTTGAACCTAAACCCGAGACTAAGTGCTTCTATTGTAAAGGGAACGGTCACTGGTAGCGGAATTACCCCAAATGCATGGTAGATAAGAAGGCTGGCAACTTCAACAAAGTATATATGCGTTATTAATGTGTACCGCACTAGTACTCCTGGTAGCACCTGGGTATTGGATACTGGTTCAGTTGCTATTATTGGTGACTTGAAGCAAAAGCTACGGACAAAACGGAGACTGGCTAAGGGCGAGGTGACGATGTGTGTTGGAAGTGTTTCCAAAGTTGATGAGATCACCATCGCACACTCCATCTACCTTCGGGATTAGTATTGAACCTAGATAAATGTTATCAGGTGTCTACGTTGAGCATGAATATGATTAGATCATGTTCATTGCAATACGGTTATTCATTTAAGTTAGAGAATAATGGTTATTCTGTTTACATGAATAATACCTTTCATGGTCATGCACCCTATGTGAATGGTTCATTGAATCTCGGTCATGGTAATACACATGTTCACGCCAAAAGATGTAGAGTTAATAATGATAGTACCACTTTCTTGTGGCACTGCCGCTCAGGTCATATTGGCGTAAGATGCATGAAGAAACTCCATATCGATGGATGTTTGGAGTCACTTGATTTTGAATCGCTTGACACATGCGAGCCATGCCTCATGGGCAGGATGAATAAGACCCCGTTTTCAGGTATAATGAAACGGGCAAGTGACTTGTTGGAAATCATACATGCCGATGCGTGTGATCCAATGAGAATTGAAGCGTGCGGTGGATATTGCTATTCACTGACGATTTGAGTAGATATAGGTATATTTACTTAATGAAGCAAAAGTCTAAAATGTTTGAAAAGTTCAAGCGATTTCAGAGTGAAGTTAAAAATGATCATAACAAGATCAAATTCCTACGATCTGATCAATGAGAATTTCCGAGTTATGAGTTTGGTAAACACTTAAGACATTGTGGAATTGTTTCACAGTTGAAGCCACCTGGAACACCACAGGGTAATGGTGTGTCCGGACATCGTAATCAAACCTTGTGAGATATAGTGTGATCTATGATGTCTCTTACCGATCTACCGCTATTATTTTGAGGTTATGCATTAGAGACAGCTGCATTCACTTTAGATAGGACACCATATAAGTCCGTTGAGACGACGCCGTATGAACATTGGTTTGGCAAGAAACCAAAGTTGTCGTTTCTTAATGTTTGGGGCTGGAATGCTTAAGGCTTCAACCGGAGAAGCTCGGACCCAAAGCGGACAAACACATCTTCATAGGATACCCAAAGCTGACAGTTGGGTATACCTTCTATCTCAGATCCGATGGCAAATTGTTTGTCGCTAAGAACGGGTCCTTTCTCGAGAAGGAGTTTCTCTCGAAAGAATTGAGTGGGAGGAAGATAGAACTTGATGAGGTTGCCGAACCTTTACTTCAACCAGAGAGTGATGCAACACAGAAAGATGTATTCTGTGGCGCCTACGTCTGTTGAAGAGCAAGTTAATGATAGTGATCATGAAGCTTCGGATCAAGTTGCTATCGAACCTCATAGGTCGACAAGGATATGTACTACTCCTGAGTGGTACGGTAATCCTGTCTCAGATATCATGTTGTTGGACAACAATGAACCTACGAGCTATGGAGAAGCGATGGTGGGCCGTATTTCGACAAATGGTTAGAAGCCATGAAATCCGAGATAGGATCCATGTATCAGAACAAAGTATGGACTTTGGTGGACTTGCCTGATGATCGGCAAGCCATTGAGATAAATGGATCTTTAAGAAGAAGACGGACGTGGGCGGTAATGTTACCGTCTATGAAGCTCGACTTGTGGTAAAGAGTCTTTTCACAAGTTCAAGGAGTTGACTACGATGAGAATTTCTCACCCGTAGCGATGCTTAAGTCCGTCGGAATCATGTGAGCATTAGCTGTATTTTTCGATTATGAAATCTGACAGATGGATGACAAAACAAGTTTTCTTACCAGTTTTCGTAAGAAAAAGTTGTATGTGATACAATAGAAGGTTTTTCGGATCCTAAGGATGCTAAAAGGCATGCTAGCTCCAGCAACCCTTCTATGGACTAGAGCAAGCATCTCGGAGTCAGAATACATGCTTTGATAGAGTGATCAAAGCTTTTAGGTTTATACAATGTTTGCTAGAAACTTGTATTTACAAGAAAGTGAGTGGGAGCACTACAACATTTCTGATAAGCATATGTGGATGACATATTGTTGATCTGAAATAATGTATAATTTCTAGAAAGCATAAACGGTTGTTTGAAGAGGGATTTTCAAAGGAAGACCTGGATAAAGCTACTTACATATTGGGCATCAAGATCTATAGAGATAGATCAAAACGCCTGATGATACTTTCAAAGAACGCACACCTTGACATGTTTTTGAAGGAGTTCAAAATAGATCAGTCAAAGAAGGGGTTCTTACCTGAGTTGTAAGGTGTGAAGTTGAGTAGGACTCAAAGATTGACCACGGCAGAAGAAAGAGGAAGGATGAAGGTCGTCCCCTATGCTTTTGTCATAGGCTCTATACGGTATGCCATGCTAAAGTACCGCACCTGATGTGTGCCTCGCCACATGTCTGGCAAGAGGGTACAAAGGTGATCTAGGAGTGGATCACCAGATAGCGGTCGAAATTATCCTTAGAGGAATAAGGAAATGTTTCTCGGTTATGGAGATGATAAAGAGTTCGACGTAAAGAGTTACGTCGATGCAAGCTTAACACCGATTCAGATAGCTCTGAGTAGAGATACCGGATACGTGTAATGGAGCAACAATTTGGAATAGCTCCAAGTGGAACGTGGTAGCAGCATCTACGATAATGACATAAAGTTTTGCGAAATACATAGGGATCTGAATATGAAAGACCCATTGACTACAACCTCTCTCACAAGCATAACATGATCAAACCCAGAACTCATTGAGTGTTAATCACATAGTGATGTGAACTAGATTATTGAGTCTAGTAAATCTTTGGATGTTGGTCACATGGCGAGTCAGTGTTAATCACATGGCGATGTGAACTAGATTATTGACTCTAGTGCAAGTCGGAGACTGTTGGAAATATGCCCTAGAGGCAATAATAAATTAGTTATTATTATATCATATTTCATTATTCATGATAATCGTTTATTATCCATGCTAGAATTGTATTGATAGGAAACTCAGATACATGTGTGGATACATAGACAACACCATGTCCCTAGTAAGCCTCTAGTTGACTAGCTCGTTGATCAATAGATGGTTACGGTTTCCTAACCATGGACATTGGATGTCGTTGATAATGGGATCACATCATTAGGAGAATGATGTGATGGACAAGACCCAATCCTAAGCCTAGCACAAAGATCATGTAGTTCGTATGCTAAAGCTTTTCTAATGTCAAGTATCATTTCCTTAGACCATGAGATTGTGCAACTCCTGGATACCGTAGGAGTGCTTTGGGTGTGCCAAACGTCACAACGTAACTGGGTGGCTATAAAGGTACACTACGGGTATCTCCGAAAGTGTCTGTTGGGTTGGCACGAATCGAGACTGGGATTTGTCACTCCGTGTAAATGGAGAGGTATCTCTGGGCCCACTCGGTAGGACATCATCATAATGTGCACAATGTGACCAAGCAGTTGATCATGGGATGATGTGTTACGGAACGAGTAAAGAGACTTGCCGGTAACGAGATTGAACAAGGTATCGGGATACCAACGATCGAATCTCGGGCAAGTATCGTACCGATAGACAAAGGGAATTGTATACAGGATTGATAGAATCCTTGACATCGTGGTTCATCCAATGAGATCATCGTGGAACATGTGGGAGCCAACATGGGTATCCAGATCCCGCTGTTGGTTATTGACCGGAGAGTTGTCTCGGTCATTTCTGCGTGTCTCCCGAACTCATAGGGTCTACACACTTAAGGTTCGGTGACGCTAGGGTTGTAGAGATATTAGTATGCGGTAACCCGAAAGTTGTTCGGAGTCCCGGATGAGATCCCGGACATCACGAGGAGTTCCGGAATGGTCCAGAGGTAAAGATTTATATATAGGAAGTCCAGTTTCGGCCACCGAGAAGGTTTCGGGGGTCATCGGTATTGTACTGGGACCACCGGAAGGGTCCCGGGGGTCCACCGGGTGGGGCCACCTATCCCGGAGGGCCCCAGGGTTGAAGGGGTGTGGGAACCAGCCCCTGGTGGGCTGGTGCGCCCCCCATGGGCCTCCCCTGTGCCTAGGGTTGGGAAACCCTAGGGGTGGGGGCGCCTCCACTTGGCTTGGGGGGCAAGCCACCCCTTGGCCGCCGCCCCCCATCTAGATGGGATCTAGAGGGGCCGGCGCCCCCCAGGGACCCTATATATAGTGGAGGGGAGGGAGGGTAGCCGGACCCAAGTCCCTGGCGCCTCCCTCTCCATCCGTGACACCTCTCCCTCTCGTTGGTGCTTGGCGAAGCCCTGTCGAGATCTCGCTACTTCCACCACCACGCCGTCGTGCTGCTGGATCTCCATCAACCTCTCCTCTCTCCTTGCTGGATCAAGAAGGAGGAGACGTCTCTTCCAACCGTATGTGTGTTGAACGCGGAGGTGTCGTCCGTTCAGCGCTTGGTCATCGGTGATTTGGATCACGACGAGTACGACTCCATCAACCCCGTTCTCTTGAACGCTTCCGCTTAGCGATCTACAAGGGTATGTAGATGCACTCCCCTTCCCCTCGTTGCTAGATTACTCCATAGATTGATCTTGGTGATGCGTAGAAAATTTTAAATTTCTGCTACGATCCCCAACAGGCAGCTCTTGGCTGAAATTCACGCCGGACTCGGCGGTCACCACACCGCAGCTCGGTCCCTTATTAGCAAGGCCTTCCGTACAGGGTTTTATTGGCCGACGGCCCGAGCATATGCATAGGACCTTGTCCAACATTGCGTCGGATTCCAACTCTTTGCCAACCAAAGCCATATGCCCCCCACTGCCTTACAAACAATCCCCTTCACTTGGCCTTTTGCGGTCTAGAGACTCGACATGGTCAGACCCCTTAAAGGAGGAAGGCATAAGAGAAAGTATCTGCTGGTCATGGTGGATAAATTCACTAAGTGGATAGAGGCCATACCAGTCAAAACGGCCGAAGCGGGGCCGGTAATAGATTGATATCCGGCGTGGTACACCGTTATGGTGTCCCACACAGCATAATCACCGATAATGGCTCTAATTTCACAGCCGATGAAGTGAGAACCTGGTGTGCTAATCTGGGCATTAAGCTCCGTTACGCCTATCTCTATCACCCGCAAACAAACGGTCAAGTCGAACGGGCTAATGGTCTTATTATGAGCGGCATCAAACCTAGACTAGTGCGGTCTTTGAAAGAATCAGACAAGCACTGGGTGGAGGAACTTGACTCCGTACTCTGGGGGCTGCGGACCACACCAACTGCACTACTAGATATTTTCTTCATGGTGTACGGTGCAGAAGTAGTGTTACCCTGCGATATTATTCATGACTCACGTCGAGTGCGCATGTACGAAGAGAGAGAAGGCGAGCTTGATCGACAGGACAACTTATATGCCCTGGAGGAGGAGCGCGACATCGCAAAAGCCCGTTCCGCATTTTATCAATAGCAGGCTCGCAGGTATCAAAGTAGAGAAGTGCGGGCTAAGACTTATAATGTTGGCGAACACATTCTACGCCTGCCGGAGAAGAAAAAGGACAAACTCAAGCCCAAGTGGGAGGGTCCCTTCATCATTGACGAAGTTCTCATCGGAGGAGCATACCGCCTGCGTGATGCGTCAGACAATCACCTGGAGCCAAACCCCTAGGATGCGGCCAGACTTCGACGATTTTATGCCTAGCGCCGAACTCTATGTTCGTCTCCTTCCTCCTGTTATTAACGTTATTTTTTCTCTCTTTTCATTTTTTATCTTTTTTTGTTTTTCTCTTTAGCCCTACGGCTTTAGTACGGCTAGACCGTCCTCCCCTGATGCATACATCTCCACATATGTACGTTCATTATACCTGGGGGCTTCTCGTACAGAAGCTTGCTATTATTCTTCGAGCATCAAGCTCACCACATATGTGTTTTTTCACATGTACCTTTTCTTCGCCATTATATGCATCGATATGACTAAAGTTTTGGCCAAGCTGGGTTGCCTGGCTCCTGTGCTTATGCCCTACATTCCCATTAGTTCGGCTAGGGCATAAAGGGAGCACCTCTGCGATTGTTACTGTCGGGTCATCCGGATGTGTACCTCAGACTGGGTGAAGCCAAAAGCTAGCGTTCTTAAGGGAATATTCGGTCGGCGAATTGAAGACGTTTCCGCATTCACTCCATTGTGAAACCCCAGAAGTTACTTACTCTATGATTTTTTCAATCACAGTTCGGACATCCACATTAAACGCATGCACACCTAGGTAAAGGAACCCTTAGTGGAGGTGGCTTCTCGTATAACATAACTAGCCGGATACACGTTGTCTGTTCAAGCAACTATGACCCCTACACCTGGTTCCCATGCATACCCCGGTATACTCTACCATTAGGGTATTCGTTAACACTCCGCACCTTCGGGTCTAGGAAAAGGTCGGCCATGACAATTGTTTTTATTATCAAGCTAGAAGGATAGTACATAGTCACTTAGGACTCAAAGACTTGCTCCTCTTTACCGTCCAACAGGCGGTCTAATTTACAATCCTGTTGGGAGTATCTAGCAGCCACCTCCACTTGGCCATATACTAAACTAACGGAAATTTCTTCCCCATTTGACCCTAGCGGTCCGACCTGGGCCATGTGATTCGGGTCCAGCTTGGTATATCGTGTTTTTACCATGGCCCTGGCCTCTCGCGCACCCTCTCGGCAGGCCGATATCTTCCATAGTCGGATACGCCGCCGTGCTCCCTTGAACAGCTCTACAAGCTTCTCCATACTCCCTGGAGGGGAGTCGGATGGCCATAAAGCCTTGACTACACTCCGCATTGCCTGCCGAGCTTGCTCGTGCAACTACGACAAACTTTGCAGAAGATCACTTGATGATCCGGACAACTCCTCTTTGGGACATCCCGCTAATATACCTGCAATCACGGCTATATCAGCTACTTTTACTTCCAAACTGTTATAAGGTAAATACGGCCACATACTAAATATGCCGCCTCGCAGGTTTTTGTTCTCCTTCACGGAGTCTGCCAGCTGGGCCCGTACATCTTTTAGTTCTTCGCGCAATTGGGTGTTCGCATCCTGGAGCTTGTTTTTCTCCGGAACGACTTTTGTTAGCACATGCTCGCCCGCTGCTAGCAGTTTTTTGGCTCCATGTTCTCCGCTTCGAGCGGTTTCCAGCTGTCTTGCAGTTGGTCTAATGATCCGATAAAAAGGTAAGCAACTAAGTTAGCATTATTATGTACCATTATGTTTTCTCGATGGAGGGAAACAACCAGGGGATGCCTTCTTGGATTTCTCCAATTCGGCATTGGCAGCAGTTAGCTGGCTTTGACACTTTTCTAGTTCCTGACCTAACAGAGTGTTCTTCTCTGTAAGCACCTGGTTATACAGTGATCCTTAAATCAGTTGTATCAACTACTTTAAGTCTCGGGGGCTACTTGTATATGCTTATTAAATCTACACTTACCTGCACATCTTTTAAATGCTGCTCTGTGGCTCTGTTAAGCCCATCTCAAGCAGCTCGGATATATGCATCAGCCGAGCGGAAGGCGTTAAATGCCTCTTCTGAAAAGCCAGGGTCTTGTAAAACAGCCCTGCGGCGCCGATGATTCATGGCGCTCTCCACTTCCGAGTTGGTGACGGGTACATCATCCGAATCCTCGGCTGGAGGATAGTTCGTCGTCACCCCCGCATCAGCCCCCATCTTCACGGCAGGATCTGGATCCTAGCTGCAGGGAGTATGATCGGCCGAACCCCCAAATATAGTCCGGCACACTTTTTTCCTGATACAGGGTAAATGGAAAGGTCACAGTTGGATGTGACTGCCAAGGTGCATATTGGCAAATTCATACCTCTTTGATGAAGGCTCGGCCGTATCTTCGTTTGCCTTCCTCTTTGAAGGCTTGCTTGGTGTGGGGGACGCTCTCTTCGGAGATGCCCCCGGGGCAGCATGGCGCGCCTAACGCCTCCCCTTTTGAGCACACGACAGTGCGGTGGGTGAGGTGGAATGAGAAAACTCTCTTGGACAAGGTATCTCCGGATCGCTTATGTGTGAAGCAGGAAGGAGGCCGGGGTAATCGGCGATGATGGGTACATCTGTACCGGCATAGCTCATCTGATAGAATATTTCATCGTCGAGCTCCACAAATATGTCCAGATCTTCCTCATATCCGGGGTCAAGATCCCGGTTGCGATTCTCCGGCTGAGGGGCAGGATCATGGATCCCCTCGACAGCCTTTCGCCATTCCTGTTATAAGCAGATAAGATACTGCCTGTGATGAATGATTCAGGGGCAGGAGTAAAATAGTGAAGCTGAAGCTTACCCAGCTGGGAGGTTTATACATGGAAAATCCGTCTCAAAATTGGAGATGAGTGAACTCCTCCTTCTCCCCTGTATACAGCTCAGCCAGTATTTTGGCCAGGGCAGTGGGGGTCTTCGGGCCCTTCTGACCGTAGCGTGAGGCGTCGTCTTCCCCGTTATAATGCCACATGGGCAGCCCTCGGTATTGGAATGGTTGGACCCCCCGCGTTATAGAGATCGCCATTACCTCGACTATTGACAATCCGGATTGGGCAAGCATCTTAATCTTGCCCAGTAGCAGGCTGATCTCTGCACTATCCTCTTTGTCGGTGTCAAAACCGACGGATCTCTGGTAGGGGGTCCCGAACTGTGCGTCTAAGGCGGATGGTAACAGGAGGCAAGGGACACGATGTATTACCAGGTTCGGGCCCTCTTGATGGAGGTAAAACCCTACGTCCTGCTTGATTATACTTGATAATATGGTTATTACAAGAGTTGATCTACCACGAGATCGGAGAGGCTAAACCCTAGAAGCTAGCCTATGGTATGATTGTATGTTGTCCTATGGACTAAAGCCCTCAGGTTTATATAGACACCGGAGGGGGCTAGGGTTACACAAGGTCGGTTACAAAGGAGGAGATATACATACCCGTATTGCCTAGCTTGCCTTCCACGCCAAGTAGAGTCCCATCCGGGCACGGGACGAAGTCTTCCATCTTGTATCTTCATGGTCCAACAGTCCGGCCAAAGGATATAATCCGGATGTCCGGATACCCCCTAATCCAGGACTCCCTCAGTAGCCCCCGAGCCAGGCTTCAATGACGATGATTCCAGCGTGCAGTGTTGTCTTCAGCATTGCAAGGCGGGTTCTTCTCCAAATTTCAAACGTTTGTTAAGCAGTGTCCGGTCCCATAAATGTTGAACCTCTTGGCTTATGCGTCCAATAAGGGCTATCTTCCACACGTCGAATGAATGTGAGGCACCAGGGCGTTTTTACATTCGCTCCCCTAGCCAGATAAATAAATTGTCTATTAAAGGGATGGGGATTCTTAGATCCAATCCATACCATCCTGCCCCAGCGAGAATCCATCGAAGCGTGCTTTAGAAAGATCCACTACAGCATGGCCGACCTCCGCAACTCCTCCTCCCGCCCCCGTAGCCCTAAGCCCGGTGATTGGGAGAGGTGTTCAGTCCCACATAGTCGATTAGTCGAACTGCAGACTAAGGGATTTCTCCCTCCAGCGTATATTGTGTCCGTCCGAGCCGGGCTCACCACCTACAATGGCGGGGAGCAAGCGGAGAGCTTCCCCAGCCCCTCTACGGCGGAGTGGGTATGCCTTGTCCCGTATTTATTGAGGGGACTCGGATTTCCGATTCATCCGTTCCTCCGCGGGCTCCTGGAGTTTTACGGCCTCCAACTGCATAATTTCACCCATGCTTCCATTTTACACATCGCCGGCTATGTTGCCCTCTGCGAGTTATTCCTGGGCAGCGAGGCTCATTTCGAGCTGTGGAAAAGGTTATTTTGCCTCGTCCCTCGCACATAGAAGGGGTCACTTTATCAAGTGTGTGGAGCCGAAATATGGCGCATCACCGAAACCGCATACTTGTCCGGTACTCCGAAGAAGACATGTGAAGACTGTCCTTCGGAATGGTTTTATATGGAGGACGTCCTCCTTCCGGACCCTGTTCGGTGGGGTCTTCCTGAGTTCAGCAATGCTCCTCTGAAGAAATGCCGAAGTTGGCGCCCACAGAGCCCCCAAGAGGAAGACAATGGAGAAGTCCTTTACCTGATGATCCGGATTAAAGCGCTGGCTCAATCAGGATTGACAGTAATCGAGGTTATGTCAATATGCATAATGCGGGGAGTGCAACCACTTCAATATCGAGGGCACCCCTTGTGGTGTTTTAATGGGGAAGATGACGCCACTCGTTGCGGGCGTAAGGGTCCGGACAATGCTGCCGCTTTTGCAAAAATTCTGTCCGAATTGTTCAAGGGAGAGGAAGAGGAGTTCATCTGCATCAAGCCACGGGATGGATTCTCCATGTACAACCCTCCAAGCTGGGTGAGTTATACCTCCTTGCTCCCATTCTTCCCGCATTCTTTGTCGTAGGTACTCACCTTGCCATTTTGCGGCAGGAACTATGAAAAGCCATAAGGGAGGTCAGCAGCCCATCTCCACAACCAGAGGACCCTGACCGGGCCCTCGGTCCCGGACTCGAAGAAGATCCGGACATATTCGTGGAGCTGATAGACCGGCAGTTCTATCAATTAAGCTGTGATGACGCCATGGTGGCCATTACGGCCGACTATCCTGGACTGCTTCCTGCATCGCACGTAAGAACAACCAAAAATCCCAACTCCAAAAACTAGGATCCCCTTTTAGACACTTCACCTACCATATACATATGGTGTTTTTACAGGGAAGGCATTCGGGATGCCATGCTGAACCCGCAGCAACTCGCCAGCAAGAGGCACCGAGGCCGGGCAGGCAAAAAACGAAGGCGGTCAGGACGGAGACGCCGGCGCAGAGGTATGACAGAAACCCCGCTCCGTGGTTGTTGTCTTTCTTGAAATGTAATGACGTCCATGTTTCTTTAACAGAAAAAACGCTCGCCGGAATATGTCCGGTGAGGCTGCCGATCACGCTTCCACCAGTCGGGCTCCAGGACCGGACATAGAGGTGGAAGTCGACATGGGGCAGACATTGGATACTCCCCCTATAGAGGATGCGGATAGGCTATCCGCTACAAATTCAGAAGTGGAGAGCGCCATGAATCATAGGCGTCGCCGGGCTGTACTCCGCGATGCTTGCTTGTGACCAGAGGCATTTGATGCCTTCAATTCTGGAGAGGCGTACTTCCATGCTGCTCAAAATGGTCTAGCCAGAGCCATGGACCAGTATGTAAAGGATGTACGGGTAAGAAAATCTGACGATTATATGTATCAGTAGCCCCTGAGACTTGAAAACAGTTAGCAGAACTGATTTAAGGATCATCTTATTGTGCAGGTTCTTACAGAGAAGAATAGTCGACTGTCACAGGAGCTGGAGGAATGCAAGACCTAACTTCGGGCCGCTGTTGCCGCATTGAAGGAACCTAAAAAGGCCCCAGCTGGTAACATTTCTTTCAAAGAATGATAGGTACCATATAGCATGCGGCATGGCTACAGATCTAATAATAGATATTGCAGATGAATCCGGAGAGAATCCGGAGGAGCAGCATGTTGTACGACAGCTAAGGGCTGGCGAACGCGTGCTGACTGAGGTCAGGCGGGAGAAAAACAATCTCCAAGACACCAATACCAAGATGAGCGTGGAGCTGAAAGATGTTCGAGCCCAGCTTGCGGACTCCGAGAAGGAGAATAAGCGGCTTCGACGCGGCATTTTTAGTAAGTGCTTGAATGAACCCTTAATAAAGGGGACGATAGAGAAGCCGGCTAACAAAGTTATGTCTGCAGGTATGCTGATGGGTCGTCCGAGGAGGAGATGCCCAGGTCCGCGGGTGATCTTCTATCCGAGCTCCCACAACTGCACGAACAAGTTCGGCAGGTGATGCAAGGTATTGCCCAATCCTTGTGGCCATCCGTCTCCCTGCGAGAAGGCGTTGGAGAGCTTGTGGAGAAGCTCAAGCGAGCACGACGGCGCTTCCGATTATGGAAGATATCTGCCTGCCGTCAAGGTGCCAAGGAAGCCTGGGCCATGGTGAAGACGCGGTATACCAAGGCTGACCCAAATCACGTGGCCGAGGTCAGACCTGTGGGGCCCGACGGGAAAGAGATCCCCGTTAGCTTAGTCTATGGGCAAGTAGAATTAGCCGCAAAGTATTCCCAACAGGATTGTAGACTAGGCCGCCTGTTGGATGGTATAGAAGAGGAATTTAGTCAGTCTACATGACTATGTAATTAAAGTGACATGTATAATGCCTTCTAGCCGGATTGTAGATCATTTGTCATGGCGGACCTTTTCGCTTCAACCTCGGGACCCGATAGTCCGGAGTGTATCCGAATACCCCTCAGTTATATAAGAACCGGGGTATGCGTGGAGACCAGGCGTAGGGGTCATTAGTGCTTGAACAGACAAGTGCCCAACTAGTTATGTTATATTACATGGGTAGTAAGAAACATCTTCCAGGGAGAATAGTTCCGTTAAGGGTTCCTTTCCCTGGGTACGCATGCCCTAAAGTGCATGTCCGGACTGCGAGAGGAAATGCAGGAAACAACATCTGGGGGCACATATGGAAAATAAATAAAAATCATCTTTTGTTCACCGACCGAATATTCTCTTAAGAACGCTAGCTTTCGGCTTCACCCAGTCTGAGGTACACATCTGGCTGACCCGACAGTAACAATCGCAGAGGTGCTCTCCTTATGCCCTAGCTGAATTAACGGCAATGTAGGGCATAAATACAAGAGCCAGGCAACCCAGCTTGGCCAAAACTTAAGTCATATCGATGCATATAATGGTGAAGAAAAGGTACATGTGGAAGAATAACACATGTGCTGGGCATGATGCCCAGATAGATAATTAAGCTTCTGTGTAAGAAGCCTCCAGGTAAAATGAGCGTGGTTAGCGCATCTATAGTGTGCAAGCAAGGCACAAGTTGGCCCTTGAAGGCCTTGAGAAAGAATAAAAGAAAGAAAGAGAAAAAGACAGATAATATATATTCAAAGAAAATGGACAGCGGAAGGAGACGAACATAGAGTCCGGCGCTAGGTGTAGAATCTTCGGAGCATGGCTGTGTCCCATGGGTTTGGCTCAAGTCGATTATTCGATGCATCCCACAGACGGTATGCTCCACCGGCCAGAACTTGGTTGATAATGAAGGGACCTTCCCATTTGGGCTCGAGCTTGGTCTTTTTCTTCTCCGGCAGGCGTAGAACTAACTCACCAACGTTATAAGTTTTGGCCCATACTTCTCTGCTTTGGTATCTGCGAGCCTGTTGCTGATAGAATGCGAAACGGGCTTTTGCCACATCGCGCTCCTCCAGGGTGTCTAGACTGTCCTGCCGATCAAGCTCGGCTTCTCTTTCTTCGTACATGCGCACTCGAGGTGAGTCATGAATTATGTCGCAGGGCAGAACTGCCTCTGCGCCGTACACCATAAAGAAGGGTGTATATCCGGTACTACGATTCGGCGTGGTCCGTAGCCCCCAGAGTACGGAGTCGAGCTCCTCTACCCAGTGCGTGTTAGACTCTGTTAAGGACCGCACTAATCTGGGTTTAATGCTGCTCATGATGAGACCATTTGCTCGATCAACTTGGCCGTTGGTTTATGGGTGATAGACGGAAGCATAATCGAGCTTGATGCCCATGTTGCTGCACCAGAGTTTTACCTCGTCGGCCGTGAAGTTTGTGCCGTTGTCAGTGACGATGCTGTGGGGTACGCCATAACGGTGTACAACCCCGGATATGAAGTCTATCACCGGTCCAGATTCGGCTGTTTTAACAGGTTTGGCTTCCATCCATTTGGTGAATTTATCCACCATGACCAGTAAGTATTTTTTCTTATGGGTTCCCCCTTTAAGGGGTCCAACCATGTCAAGCCCCCAGACCACGAAAGGCCAGGTAATGGGGATTTTTTGGAGGGCGGTGGGTGGCATATGGCTTTGGTTTGCAAAAAGCTGGTGCGTCTGCCCGGGCCGTCGGCCAATAAAAACCTGTACGGAAGGCCTTGCTTACAAGGGCCTGGGCTGCGGCGTGGTGGCCGCCGAGTCCGGCGTGAATTTCTATCAAAAGCTTCCGCCCTTCCTCTTCGGAGATGCTCCTTTGAAGGACTCCGGTAGTGCTTTTCTTATACAGCTCTCCCTCGTGGACCCTGTAGGCTTTAGATTGCCGCACTATGCGGTGTGCCTCATTTTGGTCCTCGCGAAGTTCTTGCCTAGCTAGGTAGGCCAGGAATGGTTCTATCCATGGGGCGACGACGGCCATTATTACGTGGGTTAAAGGTGTTATTTCGGTGGCAGAGCCTCCGATTATGTCAGAGTGTTCGGTATCGGGCATTTTGGCCGGGTTCGGACTATTGTTACCGGTGTCCCCTTCCCATACCACCGATGGTTTAAACAACCTCTCCAAAAATATGTTGGGGGGACCGCGTCGCGTTTTGCGCCGATGTGGGCGAGGATATCCGCCGCCTGATTGTTTTCCCGAGCCACATGGTGAAATTCGAGCCACCTCGAACCGAGCTGACATATTTAGGATGGCATTTCAATAGGCCACCATCTTCAGATCCTTGGCATCGAAGTCTCCATTTATTTGGGATATTGTGAGGTTCGAATCCCCACACACCTCCATGCGTTGAATGCCCATGGAGACTGCCATCTGAAGACCATGCAACAGGGCTTCGTATTCGGCTGCCTTGTTGGAGTCTGTATACAGCATCTGCAGTACGTACTGAACGGTATCTCCGGTTGGGGACGTTAGGACGATGCCAGCCCCCAGACCGGCCAGCATTTTTGAGCTGTCGAAGTGCATGATCCAATTGGAGTATGCGCCTTACTCTTTAGGGAGTTCGGCTTCCGTCCATTCAGCGACAAAGTCGGCCAATACTTGCGATTTAATGGCTCGCCGAGGTTTGTATGTTATATCGAACGGGAGGAGCTCAATGGCCCATTTGGCAATCCGGCCCGTAGCATCGCGGTTGTTTATAATATCATTAAGTGGCACTTCTGAGGCTACTATAATTGAACACTCTTGAAAGTAGTGTCGCAGCTTCCGGGATGCCATGAATACCGCATAGGCTATCTTTTGATAATGTGGGTACCGTGATTTGCATGGAGTGAGGACAGTGGATACATAGTATACCGGCTTTTGAAGAGGGAATTTATGTCCGTCAGCTTCTCATTCAACGACGAGCACTACGCTTAAAACTTGATGATTTGCCGCAATGTACAACAGCATTGGTTCACTGATATTTGGCCCGGCCAGGATTGGGTTGGTTGCTAGTATGGCTTTTATTTCTTCCAATCCGGCTGTGGCAGCATCCGTCCACTCGAAGTGTTCAGTGCGCCGAAGGAGGCGATAAAGGGGCAATGCCTTTTCCCCTAAGCGGGAGATAAAGCGGCTTAGAGCCTCCACATCTCTGGTTAGTTTCTGGATTTGTTTGAGGTCCGTTGGGATAGCCAACTGTGACAGAGCTCGGATTTTTTCCGGATTAGCTTCAATTCCTCTACTAGAGACAATGAAGCCCAGGAGCTTTCTGACTGGTACGCCGAAAATGCATTTTTCCGGATCGAGCTTGATGTCGTATGTTCGGAGGTTGTCGAATGTGAGCCTCAAGTCGTCTATTAGAGAGTCGACGTGTTTGGTTTTAACGACCACATCATCTACGTATGCCTCTACTGTTTTGCCGATCTGGTTCTCCAGACATGTCTGGATCATGCGCTGATATGTTGTGCCGGCATTTTTGAGCCCAAAAGGCATTGTGTTAAAACAGAAGGGGCCGTATGGTGTGATAAATGCCGTTGCGGCTTGGTCGGACTCTGCCATCTTAATTTGGTGGTATCCGGAGTATGCGTCAAGGAAACACAATGACTCATGTCCTGTGGTAGCATCGATAATTTGATCAATGCGGGGGAGGGGGAAGGGATCCTTTGGGCAAGCCTTGTTGAGGTCCTCGAAATCGACACATAGGCGCCAGGATTTGTCCTTCTTTGGTACATCACCAGGTTTGCTAGCCAGTCTGGGTGTTTTATTTCTCTAATGAATCCGGCCTCCAATAACTTGGCTAGTTCCTCTCCCATAGCCTGTCTCTTAGGTTCAGAGAAATGCCGAAGAGCCTGCTTGACCGGCTTGAATCCCTTTAGGATATTGAGGCTGTGCTCGGCCAGCCTGCGTGGGATTCCTGGCATGTCTGAGGGGTGCCAGGCAAATATGTCCCAATTCTCGCACATGAACTCTCGTAGTGCGGCATCCACGGCGGGGTTTAACTGTGCCCCGATGGAGGCTGTTTTTGTAGGGTCCATTGGGTGGACTTGGAATTTGACTATTTCATCTGCTGCTTTAAAAGAGGTGGACCTGGCTCTCTTGTCAAGTATCTCATTGTCCCTGTCCACTATGGAGCGTAGCGCAGTTAATTCCTCGGTCGAAACGTCTTCGGATAATGCCTCGAGGGCCAATGCGGCTATTTTGTTTTCGGCGCGGAGTGCTGTGTCCGGATCACTAACTAGAGTGATGATTCCGTTGGGCCCGGGCATTTTGAGCTTCATGTACCCATAATGGGGTATGGCTTGGAAGATCGTGAACGCCTCCCGTCCCAAGAGGGCGTGGTATCCACTACTGAACGGGGCCACTTGAAATGTAATTTCTTCGGACTAATAGTTCTCCAGCGTGCTGAATACCACATCTAGTGTGATTTTCCCAGCAGAGCGTGCTTCCTGACTGGGGATGATTCCTCTAAAGGTTGTGTTCCTTTGCTCAATGAGGTTCCAGTCTATTTCCATTTTTTGAAGAGTTTCCTCATAGATGAGGTTTAATCCACTGCCGCCGTCCATGAGTACTTTGGTGAGTCGAAAGCCGTCCACAATTGGACTAAGGACCAGTGCAGCTGGTGCTCGGGCTGTTCGGAATTTAGGTTCATCACTGGCATTGAAGGTAATAGCCGTGTCGCTCCATGGATTTATTGCTGCTACGTGGCAGATTTCGGCAATGCTGCGGAGTGTTCGCTTGCGCCTATTATTTGATGCGAAGGTCTCAAAGACTGTTAATACCGTATTGTTATCACTGGGATGGTGCTCTGTGGCATCTGGGATGAGAAGATCCTCGCCGCTTTTGGCCACCTGCCGGAGTATCCAACATGCTCTAAGGCTGTGTGTTGGTATGGTATCCGCTGTACTATGAATTTTGCAGGCTCCATTGAGCCATCCCTCCAATACAGTTCCACGCCCTATAGAGGGTTTTTGCCTCTTTGTAATTAACTCGGGTGTCTTATGATAGTGCACCCTTTTACCTCGGACTGGGTGTATATTGGGAGTCGGATTATCCCAAATTTTCGTTTCGGTTTTCCAGGCACTTTCCATCGCACAGTACTTTCATACTATGGACGCCAAGTCGGCGAAGCGTGATATGTCACGGCGACTTATGGCGTTAAGGATTCCCTTGTCCGTGCAGTTATTGCAGAAAAGTGAGACTGCGTCTTCCTCGCGGCAGTCCTTAACCTTGTTCATCACAAGGAGGAATCTGGCCCAATAATGATGTACTGTTTCATGGGGCTCTTTCCTGATGTGGGAAAGATCGTTTATGTCTGGGTGGGTGGGTGGTTTTGAGTCCAAACCCCTACCCGATCTGAGACCCGGGGGCCGAGGAGTTTTTGATCTTGAAAGTTCGGATTCTGGGATGTTGCCCGATGAGTCTGGCCCGTTGCCTGACTCTAGGTTCAGGGTTTGGGTTTTGTCCTCCCGTAAACGGGTATCCGGCTCGGAGAGCTCAGGAATCCGGACATAGTTAGTCCTCAAGATAGAGGAAAAATCGCCGCATTGTTCCTCCACCACCGCAACATGATGGGTGACCGGTGGAGAGTTAATCTCCCTTTGATCGGGTTTATGCCCAATCCGATCGTAGTCTGTAGCGACTCCCAAGGCGGCGATGTGATCCAAGAGCTCATTTAGGGAAGAGAGCTCCATTGGATCCATCTGGTCGGTGAATTCCGAGCCGACGTGGAGGCTATTTTCGATGACCCGAGAAGTCATCGCCGGTGCAGCAGCCGAACATGCGGTCATGATGAAACTGCCTAGCCGGAGATTTTGGCCGATAGCCAGGGCTCCCCCGATGGTAATGTTGTTTTTAACAACGAGATGAGGCATCCTTCCTTACGGCGACGACACAGAGGAACTCTCAATGAAAGCACCAATGTCAGTGTCAAAACCGGCGGATCTCGGGTAGGGGGTCCCGAACTGTGCGTCTAAGGCGGATGGTAACAGGAGGCAGGGGACACGATGTTTTACCCAGGTTCGGGCCCTCTTGATGGAGGTAAAACCCTACGTCCTGCTTGATTATACTTGATAATATGGGTATTACAAGATTTGATCTACCACGAGATCGGAGAGGCTAAACCCTAGAAGCTAGCCTATGGTATGATTCTATGTTGTCCTACGGACTAAAGCTCTCCGGTTTATATAGACACCGGAGGGGGCTAGGGTTACACAAGATCGGTTACAAAGGAGGAGATATACATATCCGTATTTCCTAGCTTGCCTTCCACGCCAAGTAGAGTCCCATCTGGACACAGGACGAAGTCTTCCATCTTGTATATTCATGGTCCAATAGTCCGGCCAAAGGATATAATCCGGATGTCCGGATACCCCCTAATCCAGGACTCCCTCACTCTTCCTCGAGGCTCCGAGGATGCCAGCTATGGCGTTTCTTCAGCGGAGCATTTGAAAACTCAAGGAGGCCGATGCAGACAGGGTCGGGTAGAGCGACATCATCAATGTAGAACCATTCGGAAAGCCACTCTTCGGGAGCTTTCTTCGGCGTGCCGGACAGGTATCTGGTCCCGGCAATGCGCCACACTTCGGCTCCTCCGACTTCAAAGATTGACCCACCTTGATTGCGAGGGACGAGGCAAAACAGTCTTCTCCATAAATCAAAATGGGCCTCGTAGCCCACGAATAGCTCGCATAGAGCGACATAACTCGCAATATGAAGGATAGAGGCAGGAGTGAGACTGTGCAGTTGGAGGCCGTAATACTCCATCAGACCTTGGAGGAAGGGATGGATCGGAAATCTGACGCCTCTTAACAAGAAGGGGACGAAGCATACTCGTTCTCCCCTAGGAGAATTGGGGAAGTTCTCTGTTTGAGCCCCGCCCTTGAAGGACGTCATCCCTGCTCGCACGATGCCAAGTCCGCAGGGGGGGGGGGGAGAAAGCCCTGTGTTTGCAGCTTCACCAGCTGACTGTGGGATACGGAACATCTCCCACAATCACCCTCTTTGGAGTCGTGGGGACGAGAGGAAGATCTAGGAGCGCTAGCCATGTTGGAGTGGTTTTTTTTAGCAAGCTCTGAGGATTTTTCACAGGGTGTGGAATGGATCTGCGACCTATTCTCTTTAAATAAGCACCTTTATGGTACGGTCAGGGTGGTATATGCAACAAATACCTCGACCTCTCGCATTCGCTCGACACATCAAAACTGAAGTTGTTAATGCACACAAGCCGAGGGGTACAACATTAAATGGAAGGCATAGCACACTATTCAGAAGTCATCGATGGAGGAACCCGCCTTGCAATGTCGAAGATAATCTATGTGCCGAACACCTCGTCATTGAAGACTGGTTCGGGGGCTACTGAGGGAGTCCTGGACTAAGGGGTCCTCGGGCGTCTGGCCTGTTAGCCATGGGCCGGACTGATGGGCTGTGAAGATACGAAGACCGAAGACTACACCCGTGTCCGGATGGGACTTTCCTTGTCGTAGAAGGCAAGCTTGGCGGCCAACTATGTAGATTCCTTTCTGTGTAACTGACCTTGTGTAACCCTAGATCCCTCCCGTATCTATATAAACCGTAGGGCTAGGTCCGTAGATAGGCCGAATATTCATTATTATAGCCATACAAGCTAGACCTCTAGGGTTTGGCCATTACGATCTCGCGGTAGATCAACTCTTGTAATACTCGTATTGTATTCATCAATATCAGTCAAGTAGGACGTAAGGTATTACGTCCATAGAGAGGGCCCGATCCTGGGTAAAACATCATGTCCCCTGTCTCTTGTTACCATTGACCTCAGACGCACAGTACGGGACCCCCTACCCGAGATCCGCCGGTTTTGACACCGACAGGCGCGCCTCCCCTGGGTGCGCCCCCCTGCCTCATGGCCTCCTCGCTTCTTTCTTGACGGCCACGCCAAGTCTCCGGGATCACGTTTTTTTATTAAAATAACTCTCCCGAAGGTTTCATTCTGTTTGGATTCCGTTTGATATTCCTTTTCTATGAAACACTGAAATATGAAAAAAACAGCAATTTGCAATGGCCTTTGGTTAGTAGGTTAGTCCCAAAAATAATATAAAAAGGTAAATTGAAGCCCATTAAACATCCAAAATAGATAATATAATAGCATGGAACAATCAAAAATTATAGATACGTTGGAGACGTATCAACCCACAAGTATAGGGGATATATCGTAGTCCTTTCGATAAGTAAGAGTGTCGAACCAACGAGGAGCAGAAGGAAATGACAAGCAGTTTTCAGTAAGGTATTCTCTGCAAGCACTGAAATTATCGGTAACAGATAGTTTTGTGATAAGGTAATTCGTAACAAGTAACAAACAAAAGTAAACAAGGTGCAGCAAGGTGGCCCAATCCTTTTTGTAGCAAAGGACAAGCCTGGACAAACTCTTATATAAAGGAAAGCGCTCCCGAGGACACATGGGAATTATCATCAAGCTAGTTTTCATCATGCTCATATGATTCGCGTTCGTTACTTTGATAATTGATATGTGGGTGGACCGGTGCTTGGGTACTGCCCTTCCTTGGACAAGCATCCCACTTATGATTAACCCCCTCGCAAGCATCTGCAACTACAAAAGAAGAATTAAGGTAAACCTAACCATAGCATGAAACATATGGATCCAAATCAGCCCCTTACGAAGCAACGCATAAACTAGGGTTTAAGCTTCTATCACTCTAGCAACCCATCATCTAATCTAATTATTACTTCCCAATGCCTTCCCCTAGGCCCAAACAATGGTGAAGTGTCTGAAGGAAATATGCCCTAGATGCAATAATAAAGTTGTTATTTATATTTCCTTATATAATGATAAATGTTTACTATTCATGCTAGAATTGTATTAACCGGAAACTTAGTACATGTGTGAATACATAGACAACCAGAGTGTCACTAGTTTGCCTCTACTTGACTAGCTCATTGAATCAATGATGGTTATGTTTCCTAACCATAGACATGAGTTTTCATTTGATTAACGGGATCACATCATTAGAGAATGATGTGATTGACTTGACCCATCCGTTAGCTTAGCACGATGATCGTTTAGTTTGTTGTTGTTGCTTTCTCCATAACTTATACATGTTCCTATGACTATGAGATCATGCAACTCCCGAATATTGGAGGAACACTTTGTGTGCTACCAAACGTCACAACGTAACTGGGTGATTATAAAGGTGCTCTACAGGTGTCTCCGATGGTGTTTGTTGAGTTGGCATAGATCGAGATTAGGATTTGTCACTCCGACTGTCGGAGAGGTATCTCTGGGGCCATTCGCTAATACACATCAATTAAGCCTTGCAAGCATTGCAACTAATCAGTTAGTTGTAGGATGATGTGTTATGGAACGAGTAAAGAGACTTGCCGGTAACGAAATTGAACTAGGTATTGAGATACCGACGATCGGATCTCGGGCAAGAAACATACCGATGACAAAGGGAACAACGTATATCGTTATGCGGTTTGACCGATAAAGATCTTTGTAGAATATGTGGGAGCCAATATGAACATCCAGGTTCCGCTATTGGTTATTGACCAGAGACGTGTCTCGGTTATGTCTACATAGTTCTCGAACCCGTAGGGTCCGCACGCTTAACGTTCGGTGACGATCGGTATTATGAGTTTATGTGTTTTGATGAACTGAAGGTAGTTCGGAGTCTCGGATTTGATCACGGACATGATGAGGAGTCTCGAAATGGTCGAGACGTAAATATCGATATATTGGAAGCCTATGTTTGGACATCGGAATGGTTCCGGATGAGTTCGGGCATTTTCTGGAGTATAGGGAGGTTACCGGAACCCCCCGGGGAGTATATGGGCCTTATTGGGCTTTAGGGGAAAGAGAGAGGGGCTGCCTAGGGCAGGCCGCGTGCCCCCCCAAGGCCTAGTCCGAATTGGACTAGGGGGAGGGGCGGCGCCCCCTCCTTCCTTCTCTTCTCTCCTTCCCTTCCTTCTCTCCTACTCCAACTTGGAAAGGGGGGAATCCTACTGCTGGTGGGAGTAGGACTCCCTAGGGCGCGCCATAGTAGAGGGCCGGCCCTCCCCCTCCTCCACTCCTTTATATATGGGGGAGGGGGGCACCCCATAGACATACAAGTTGATCATTGATCTCTTAGCCGTGTGCGGTGCCCCCCTCCACCATAATCCACCTTGGTCATATCGTAGCGGTGCTTAGGCGAAGCCCTGTTCTGGTAGCATCATCATCACCGTCATCATGCCGTTGTGCTGACGAAGCTCTCCCTCGACACTCTGCTAGATCGTGAGTTCGTGGGGCGTCACCGAGCCGAACATGTGCAGATTGCGGAGGTGCCATACCTTCGGTGCAAGGATTGGTCGATCGTGAAGACGTACGGCTACATCAACCGCATTGTCATAACGCTTCCGCTTACGGTCTACAAGGGTACGTGGACAACACTCTTCCCTCTTGCTGCTATGCATCACCATGATCTTGCGTGTGCGTAGGAATTTTTTTGAACTTACTGCATTCCCCAATAGTGTCATGTAGTCGACGTTCACATAACACCACTAGAGGAAAGACAACATACATCTCATCAAAATATCAAACGAATACCAAATTCACATGACTACTTATAGCAAGACTTCTCCCATGTCCTCAGGAACAAATGTAACTACTCACAAATCATATTCATGTTCATAATCAGAGGGGTATTAATATGCATAAAGGATCTGAACATATAATCTTCCACCGAATAAACCAACTAGCATCAACTACAAGGAGTAATCAACACTACTGGTGACCCACAGGTACCAATCTGAGGTTTTGAGACAAAGATCGGATACAATAGATGAACTAGGGTTTGAGAGGAGATGGTGCTGGTGAAGATGTTGATGGAGATTGACCCCCTCCCAATGAGAGGATCGATGGTGATGACGATGGTGACGATTTCCCTCCTAGAGGGATGTTTCCTCGGCAGAACAGCTCCGCCGGAGCCCTAGATTGGTTCCGCCAAGGTTCCGCCTCGAGACGGCGACGCTTCATCCCTAAAGCTTTCTTCTAATTTTTTCTAGGGCAAAACACACCTAATACCAGAAGATGGGCATCATGGGCCTGCGAGGTGCCCCACAAGGCAGGGAGCACGCCCTCCACCATCCTGGACGGTGGCTGGCCCTCCTCTAGTGCTTCCTTCGCCCAATATTTTTAATATAATCCAAAACTAACTTTCGTGGAGTTTCAAGACTTTTGGAGTTGTGCATAATAGGTCTCTAATATTTGCTCCTTTTCCAGCCCAGAATTCCAGCTGACGGCATTCTCCCACTTCATGTAAACCTTGTAAAATAAGAGAGAAAAGGCATAAGTATTCTGACATAATGTGTAATAACAGCCCATAATGCAATAAATATCGATATAAAAGCATGATGCAAAATGGACGTATCAACTCCCCCAAGCTTAGACCTCGCTTGTCCTCAAGCAGAAGCCGATATCGAAAATATGTCCACATGTTTAGAGATAGAGGTGTCGATAAAATAAAATACGGACATGAGGGAATCATGATCATTCTTAGAATAGCAACATATATAGTCATATGATTTCTTATGCTAAAGTAACAATCTATTCACAATGTAGAGTATGAATCAGAAACTTCATTGAAAGACTAGCAAACTATGATCTCAGTCATTGAAGCAATTGCAATTTATCATAACATCAGAAAGAGTCAATATAAGAGCTTTTCAGCAAGTCCACACACTCAACTATCATTTAGTCTTTCACAGTTTCTAACACTCATGCAATACTTATGGGTATGAAGTTTTAATCGGACACAGAGAAAGATAGGGGCTTATAGTTTTGCCTCCCAACCTTTTACCTCAAGGGTAATGTCAACAATAATAGTTTATGATAACCCACTTCCAATTGGATATATATATACATATATATATATATATCAGGATCTTTCCAACACATAGTGCTTTCCAAAGTATAAAGTGTAAAAAGGAAAGGTGAAGATCACCATGACAATTGTATAAGGTATAAGACAAAAATAAAAGATAGGCCCTTCGTAGAGGGAAGCAGAGGTTGCCATGTGCTTTTATGGTTGGATGCACAAAATCTTAATGCAAAAGAACGTCACTTTATATTGCCACTTGTGATAGGGGCCTTTATTATGCAGTCCATCACTTTTATTTCTTCCATATCACAAGCTCGTATAAAGCTTATTTTCTCCACAGTAATAGATCATACATATTTAGGGAGCAATTTTTATTGCTTGCAACAATGACAACTTACTTGAAGGATCTTATTCAATCCATAGGTAGATATGGTGGACTCTCATGGAAAAACTGGGTTTAAGGATATTTGGAAGCACAAGTAGTATCTCTACTTAGTGCAAAGAATTTGGCTAGCATGAGGGGGAAAGGCAAGCTCAACATGTTGGATGATCCATGACAATATAATTTATTTTGAGTATAAGAAAACATAACCCATTACGTTGTCTTCCTTGTCCAACATCAACTTTTTAGCATGTCATATTTTAATGAGTGCTCACAATCATAAAAGACATCCAAGATAGTATATTTATATGTGAAAACCTCTCTTTCTTTATTACCTCCTATTAATTGAAATGATGACCAAAACTATGTTTGTCAGCTCTCAACAACTTTTATTCATCATACTGTTTATATGTGAAGTCATTACTCCCCATAAGATCAATATGATCTCTTTATTTCTTTTTTTTCTTTCCCCTTTTTTATTCCCTCAAGATCATAGCAAGATAACCAAGCCCTTGACTCAAAACTAATCTTTATTATATATAGCTCATGGACTCAATTACATAGATAAGGATCAACAAAAAACTCAAACCTAGATCATACTAAACTTTATTCTACTAGATCGAGATATAACCAAAAGGATCGAACTAAGAAAAAGGTAAAGATAGAAGTGTGATGGTGATATGATACCGAGGCACCTCCCCCAAGCTTGCCAGTTGCCAAGGGGAGTGCCCATACTAGATACTCAGTTCTCCTTTGGTGGTAGTGATGATGGAGTTGTTGATGATGTAGGCTTGTCGTCCATCTTCCAATGCATAGGCTCACCATCATAGAAGGATGATCGAGTCTCCGGGATCCTCAAATCTACAGCCAAACTCATCCTCTTGAATCTATATTAATACTCACAATTTTGGTTTTGTAGTGATTGTAACAATAGCAACGGAAAGTAAAAAAGCAAAGAACAATATATGGAAAGCTCGTAGGCAATGGATCGGTGATAGAGAATTATGCCGGATGTGGTTCATCATGTAACAGTCATAACCTAGGGTGACACAGAACTAACTCCAATTCATCAATGTAATGTAGGCATGTATTCTGAATATAGTCATACGTGCTTATGGAAAAGAACTTGCATGACATCTTTTGTCCTACCCTTCCGTGGCACCGGGGTCCTAGTGGAAACTAAGGGATATTAAGGCCTCCTTTTAATAGAGTACCGGACCAAAGCATTAACACATAGTGAATACATGAAATCCTCAAACTACGGTCACCACCGGGAGTGGTCCCGATTATTGTCACTTCGGGGTTGCCGGATCATAACACATAGTAGGTGACTATAGACTTGCAAGATAGGATCAAGAACACTCATATATTGACGAAAACATAATAGGTTCAGATCTGAAATCATGGCACTCGGGCCATAGTGACAAGCATTAAGCATAGCAAAGGCATAGCAACATCAATCTTAGAACATAGTGGATACTATGGATCAAACCCTAACAAAACTAACTCGATTACATGATAAATCTCATCCAACCCATCACCGTCCAGCAAGCCTATGATGGAATTACTCACGCACGGCAGTGAGCATCATGAAATTGGTGATGGAGGATGGTTGATGATGACGATGGCGATGGATTCCCCTCTCCAAAGCCCAGAACGGACTCCAGATCAGCCCTCCTGAGAGGTTTTAGGGCTTGGCGGCGGCTCCGTATCGTAAAACGCGATGAATCCTTCTCTCTAATTTTTTTCTCCCCGAAAGCAAATATATAGAGTTGGGGTTGAGGTCGGAGGAGCTCCAGGGGGCCCACGAGGTAGGGAGGCGTGCCCCCCACCCTCGTGGCTAGGGTGTGGGCCCCCTGGTCTTCATCTTTTGCAAGGATTTTTTATTATTTCCAAAAAGATGTTCCATGAAGTTTTAGGTCATTCCGAGAACTTTTGTTTCTGCACATAAATAACACCATGGCAATTCTGCCGAAAACAGCGTCAGTCCGGGTTAGTTTCATTCAAATCATGCAAGTTAGAGTCCAAAACAAGGACAAAAGTGTTTGGAAAAGTAGATACGATGGAGACGTATCAACTCCCCCAAGCTTAAACCTTTGCTTTTCCTCAAGCAATTCAGTTGATAAACTGAAAGTGATAAAGAAAAACATTTACAAACTCTATTTGCTCCTGTTGTTGTAAATATGTAAAGCCAGCATTCAAGTTTTCAGCAAAGATTATAAACTAACCATATTCACAATAACTCTCAGGTCTCATGTTTACTCATATCAATGGCATAATCAACTAGCAAGCAATAATAATAAATCTCGGATGATAACACTTTCTAAAAAAAAATAATATGATATAACAAAATGGTATCTCGCTAGCCCTTTCTGAGACCGCAAAACATAAATGCAGAGCACCTTTAAATATCAAGGACTGACTAGACATTGTAATTCATGGTAAAAGAGATCCAGTCAAGTCATACTCAATGTAAACTAACAGAAATGAATGCAAATGAGAGCGGTGCTCTCCAACTGGTGCTTTTTAATAAGAGGATGATGACTCAACATAAAAGTAAATAGATAGGCCCTTCTCAAAGGGAATCAGGGATTTGTAGAGGTGCCAGAGATCGGTCTTGAAATAGAGGTGAATAATATTTTGAGTGGTATACTTTCATTGTCAACATAACAACCAAGAGATGGCGATATCTTCCATGCTACACATATTATAGGCGGTTCCCAAACAGAATGGTAAAGTTTATACCCCCCCTCCACCAACAAGCATCAATCCATGGCTTGCTCGAAACAACGAGTGCCTCCAACTAACAAGAGTCCCAGGGGGAGTTTTGTTTGCAATTATTTTGATTTGATTTTCATAAAGCATGGGATTGGGCATCCCGGTGACCAGCCATTTTCTCGTGAGTGAGGAGTGGAGTCCACTCCTCTTGAGAATAACCCACCTAACATGGAAGATATGGACAACCCTAGTTGATACATGAGCTATTCGAGCATACAAAACATGATATTTATTTGAAGGTTTAGAGTTTGGCACATACAAATTTACTTGGAACGACAGGTAGATACCGTATATAGGTAGGTATGGTGGACTAATATGGAATAACTTTGGGGTTTATGGAGTTGGATGCATAAGCAGTATTCCCGCTTAGTACAGGTGAAGGCTAGCAAGAGACTGGGAAGCGACCAGCTAGAGAACGACAATAGTCATGAACATGCATTAAAATTAATCAACACTGAATGCAAGCATGAGTAGGATATAATGCACCATGAACATAAATATCGTAGAGGCTATGTTGATTTTGTTTCAACTACATGCGTGAACATGTGCCAAATCAAGTCACTCGAATCGTTCAAAAGAGGATACCACCCGATCATACCACATCACAAGCATTTTAATAGCATGTTGGCACACAAGGTAAACCATTATAAGCTCCTAGCTAATTAAGCATGGCACAAGAAACTATGATCTCTAGTTGTCATTGCAAACATGTTTATTGATAATAGGCTGAATCAGGAACAATGAACTAATCATATTTACAAAAACAAGAGAGGTCGAGTTCATACCAGCTTTTCTCATCTCAGTCAGTCCATCATATATCGTCATAATTGCCTTTCACTTGCACAACCGAACTATGTGGATAATAATAATAGTGCACGTGCATTGGACTGATCTGTAATCTGCAAGCATTCAATAAACAGGAGAAGACAAGGCAATATAGGCTCTTTTGTCAGATCAACAATAATGCATATAAGAGACACTTCAACAATTTAATTATGGTCTTCTCCTATCGACCCCCAAAGAAAAGAAAAGAAATAAAACTATTTACACGGGAAAGCTCCCAACAAGCAAAAGGAGAACAGGAAATCTTTTTGGGTTTTCTTTTTAATTACTACTACAAGCATGGAAAGTAAACTAACTAAAAGCTACAACTACTTTTTTGGATTTTCTTAAGGTTTATTAAACACACAAGAAGAAAGCTTAAAAAGGAAATTAACTAGTATGGATGATACAATGAAAAATTATGAGCACCGACATCTAGCAATGAGTGTGTGAACATGAATGTAATGTCGGTGCGAAATACGTACTCCCCCAAGCTTAGGCTTTTGGCCTAAGTTGGTCTATGGCCATAGCTGGCCTGACGGATATCCATAGTAATAGTTGGGGTTGTACTGCGATGCAGCGGCTATCACCTCCTGAGCTGCAGCATGGTGACGAGCGGTCTCCGCGCTCCTCTCGTCCTCATCTGCCTCCTCTCTGGTAATAACATATCTTCCTTTTGCCTGATAATCAAAGAAGGCAGGGGTAGGGAGACTAATACGGACAACACGACGTCTATCAAAGATTAAGCGGTACTGGAGAGGTGATTCATTCCCCTCAACAAACTGGTGGTGAACCAAAGCATTAAAGTCTAGATAAGCAGGAGGCAATTCAATATCATCATTACGTATGGTTACACCAAGAAAATCAGCTAAGCGGGTTGCATAAATTCCACCAAAGAAATCTCCATTAAATCTATTATTATGCAACCTACGTGCAACAATGGCTCCCAAATTATAAGATTTGTCTCCTAACACAGCACTCCTAAGAATACTGAGGTCAGGGACACACATATGACATGCTTCATCTTTACCATTAATGCATCTACCTATGAAGAGAGCAAAATAATGTATAGTAGGAAAAATGAATGCTTCCTATGGTAGCCTGTGTTATATCTCTAGATTCCCCCACAATTATACTAGCAGGAAAATCTCTAAATTCATATTTGCGGGGTTCACTAGCACTACACCATTGTGGAAGTTTGCAAGCAGTGGTAAAATCCTCTAAGTTCATACTATAAGATTTTTCATAAAGATCAAACAGGACAGTTGGAGAATTACGTGAAGATGAAAATTCAAACCTCCTCACAAAGGAACTAGTGAGATAGTGGTACTGACGACATTTTTCTTCCTCGAAGCTCACAAGATCAGCATTACGCAAATATGCGTTAAATTCTTCCTTAACCCCCACTCGATCCATGAAGTCCTCTGACGGCCATTCACCAGGACGCAGTGGAGCATCCCTTGGTGGCACATCATCAGCATCACGCATTGCCAGCCTGGGTCCTTGTTTCCTTGAAGAACCACCTTGGTACATTTTCCTAAGCATATTTCTTCCTCTGAAAAATTTCTGAAATTTTTAGTAACTTCAAATAAAAGTTAACCAAACTCATCAAAATTGATAGCAACAATTCCTACAAGTGCCTAAAGCCTATATCATGCATCAAAACTACTTTTGACCATATAAATTTGACATGCAAGCTCAAGAACATGGTCACCTAGGTAGCACAAATTTGCAATGAATAGAGCACTAGAACAAAAACTAATTGGACCAATGGAGGAGTCACATACCAAGGAACAATCTCCCCAAGAAGTTTTGTGAGAGGTGCTTTGAGCAAGGAGATCGAAAATCGCAGCAAAATGAGCTAGAACTCGTGCTTGAGCTGGATATTGGTGTTTGTGGGAGGAAGAAGAAGTGTGTGGGTGCAGGAATAAGTGGAGGAGGGGCACCATGGGCCCACGAGGCAGGGGGCACACCCAGGGGGTAGGGCGCGCCCTCCATCCTCGTGGCCAGGTGGATGCCCCCCTGCTGTGTTCTCAGTGCCAAATATTCTCAAATATTCCAGAAAAAATCATATTTAAATTTCAGGCCATTTGGAGAACTTTTATTTTCGGGGTATTTTTATATTGCACGGATAATCAGAAAACAGACAGAAATTACTATTTTTGCTTTATTTAATATAAATAACATAAAGTAGAAAAAGGGTACAGAGAGTTGTGTTTTCTAAATTCATCCATCTCATGATCATCAAAAGGAATCCATTAACAAGGTTGATCAAGTCTTGTTAACAAACTCATTCCGAATAACATGGAACCGGAGAAATTTTGAATAACACTAGGTTACCTCAACGGGGATATGCACATCCCCAACAATAAGAATATCATATTTCTTCTTGACAGTAGGAAGAGGAAATTCAAAACCTCCAAAAATAATCGATGGAATTTTTCCAATAGAATTGATACTGTGGACTTGAGGTTGTTTCCTCGAAAAGTGTACCGTATGCTCATTACCATTAACATGAAAAGTGACATTGCCTTTGGTGCAATCAATAACATCCCCTGCAGTATTCAAAAAGGGTCTTCCAAGAATAATAGACATACTATCGTCCTCGGGAATATCAAGAATAACAAAGTCCGTTAAAATAGTAACGTTTGGAACTACAACAGGCACATCCTCACAAATACCGACATGTATAGCAGCTGATTTATCAGCCATTTGCAAAGATATTTCAGTAGGTGTCAACTTATTTAAATCAAGTCTATGATATAAAGAGAGAGGCATAACACTAACACCGGCTCCAAGATCACATAAAGCAGTTTTAACATAGTTTCTTTTAATGGAGCATGGTATAGTTGGTACTCTCGGATCTCCTAGTTTCTCAGATATTCCACCCTTAAAAGTATAATTAGCAAGCATGGTGGAAATTTCAGCTTCCGGTATCTTTCTTTTATTAGTAACAATATCTTTCATATACTTGGCATAAGGATTCATTTTGAGCATATCAGTTAATCGCATACGCAAAAAGATAGGTCTAATCATTTCAGCAAAGTGCTCAAAATCCTCATCATCCTTTTTCTTGGATGGTTTTGGAGGAAAAGGCACGGGTTTCTGAACCCATGGTTCTCTTTCTTTACCATGTTTCCTAGCAACAAAGTCTCTCTTATCATAACGTTGATTCTTTGATTGTGGGTTATCAAGATCAACAACAGGTTCAATTTCTATATCATTATCATTGCTAGGTTGAGCATCAACATGAAAATTGTCATCAACATTATCACTAGTTTCTGGTTCATTACTAGATTGTGTTTCAGCATCCGAAATAGAAATATCATTTGGATTCTCAGGTGTTTTAGCAATAGGTTCACTAGAAGCATGCAAAGTCCTATCATTTTTCTTTTTCTTCCTTTTAGAAGGACTAGGTGCATCTATATTATTTCTCTAAGAATCTTGCTCAATTCTCTTAGGGTGGCCTTCAGTATACAAAGGTTCCCGAGTCATTTTACCACCTCTAGTCATAACTCTAACATCATTATCATTATTCTTACTATTCAATTCATTGAGCAAATCATTTTGAGCTTTAAGTACTTGTTCTACTTGAGTGGTAACCATAGAAGCATGTTTACTAATAAGTTTAAGTTCACCTTTAACATTAGCCATATAATCACCCAAGTGTTCAAGCATATCAGCACTGCATTTTAATTCTCTACCAAAATAAGCATTGAAGTCTTCTTGCTTAACCATAAATTTATCAAACTCATCTAAGCATGGGCTAGCAAACTTGGTAAATGGGATTTCAGCTTTATCATATCTATAGAGAGAATTTACCTTTACTACCACTGTCGGGTTATCAAGACCATGTATTTCTTCAATAGGAGATGGATTAAAATTATGCATTTCTTTGACAGGCGGTAAATTAAGACCATGAATTTCTTCAATAGGAGGAAAATTCTTAACATCTTCAGCTTTAATACCCTTTTCTTTCATGGATTTCTTTGCCTCTTGCATATCTTCAGGACTAAGAAATAGAACACCCCTCTTCTTCGGAGTTGGTTTAGGAATAGGCTCAGGAGCTGGCTCAGGAAGTGTCCAATTATTTTCATTTGTCAACATATTATTCAATAGAATTTCAGCTTCATCCGGTGTTCTTTCCCTGAAAAAAGAACCAGCACAACTATCCAGGTAATGTCTGGAAGCATCGGTTAGTCCATTATAAAAGATATCAAGTATTTCATTTTTCTTAAGAGGATGATCAGGCAAAGCATTAAGTAATTGGAGAAGCCTCCCCCAAGCTTGTGGGAGACTCTCTTCTTCAATTTGCACAAAAAAATATATATCCCTCAAAGCACCTTGTTTCTTATGAGCAGTGAAATATTTAGCAGAGAAGTAATAAATCATATCCTGGGGACTACGCACACAACCAGGATCAAGAGAATTAAACCATATCTTAGCATCACCCTTTAATGAGAACGGAAATATTTTAAGGATATAAAAGTAACGAGTTCTCTGATCATTAGTGAACAGGGTGGCTATATCATTTAATTTAGTAAGATGTGCAACAACAGTTTCAGATTCATGGCCATGAAAAGGATCAGATTCAACCGAAGTAATTATATCAGGATAAACAGAGAATTCATAATCCTTATCAGTAACACAGATAGGTGAAGTAGCAAAAGCAGGGTCAGGTTTCATTCTAGCATTAAGAGATTGCTGCTTCCATTTAGCTAATAACCTCTTGAGTTCATATCTATCTTTGCAAGCTAAAATAGCTAGAGCAAATTCTTTTTCAAAAACATAACCCTCAGGAATAACAGGTGATTCATATTAATTAGGGGGAGAGTCTTCATCATCACTTTCGTCAATATTATCTGTTTCAATAATTTCATTCTCTCTAACCCTAGCAAGTTGTTCATCAAGAAATTCACCAAGTGGCACAGTAGTATCAAGCATAGAAGTAGTTTCATCATAAGTATCATGCATCATCAATAACATGCGACATATCAGAACGAATAGCAGAAGCAGGTTTAGGTGTCGTAAGCTTACTCAAAACAGAAGGTGAATCAAGTGCAGAGCTTGATGGCAGTTCCTTACCTCCCCTTGTAGTTGAGGGATAAATCTTGGTTTTTGGATCTCTCAAGTTCTTCATAATCATAAGCAGATATAAATCCCAAGTTACTCAAAGAATAGAGCTATACTCCCCGGCAACAGCACCAGAAAATAGTCTTGATAACCCACAAGTATAGGGGATCGCAACAGTTTTCGAGGGTAGAGTATTCAACCCAAATTTATTGATTCGACACAAGGGGAGCCAAAGAATATTCTCAAGTATTAGCAGCTGAGTTGTCAATTCAACCACACCTGGAAACATAATATCTACAACAAAGTATTTAGTAGCAAAGTAATATGATAGTAGTGGTAATGGTAGCAAAAGATAATGATAACAAAAGTAATGTTTTTGGTATTTTGTAGTGATTGTAACAATAGCAACGGAAAGTAAATAAGCAAAGAACAATATATGGAAAGCTCGTAGGCAATGGATCGGTGATAGAGAATTATGCCGGATGTGGTTCATCATGTAACATTCATAACCTAGGGTGACACAGAACTAGCTCCAATTCATCAATGTAATGTAGGCATGTATTCCGAATATAGTCATACGTGCTTATGGAAAAGAACTTGCATGACATATTTTGTCCTACCCTCCCATGGCAGCGGGGTCCTAGTGGAAACTAAGGTATATTAAGGCCTCCTTTTAATAGAGTACCGGACCAAAGCATTAACACATAGTGAATACATGAACTCCTCAAACTACGGTCATCACCGGGAGTGGTCCCGATTATTGTCACTTCGGGGTTGCCGGAACATAATACATAGTAGGTGACTATAGACTTGCAAGATAGGATCAAGAACACTCATATATTAATGAAAATATAATAGGTTCAGATCTAAAATCATGGCACTCGGGCCCTAGTGACAAGCATTAAGCATAGCAAAGGCATAGCAACATCAATCTCAGAACATAGTGGATACTAGGGATCAAACCCTAACAAAACTAACTCGATTACATGATAAATCTCATCCAACCCATCACCGTCCAGCAAGCCTACGATGGAATTACTCATGCATGGCGGTGAGCATCATGAAATTGGTGATGGAGGATGGTTGATGATGACGATGGTGACGGATTCCCCTCTCCGGAGCCCCGAACGGACTCTAGATCAGCCCTCCTGAGAGGGTTTTAGGGCTTGGCGGTGGCTCCGTATCGTAAAACGTGATGACTCCTTCTCTCTGATTTTTCTCTCCCCGAAAGCAAATATATAGAGTTGGGGTTGAGGTCGGAGGAGCTCCAGGGGGCCCATGAGGTAGGGGGCGCGCCCAGGGGGCAGGCGCGCCCCCCACCCTCGTGGCTAGGGTGTGGGCCCCTGGTCTTCATCTTTTGCAAGGATTTTTTATTATTTCGAAAAAGATGTTCCGTGAAGTTTCAGGTCATTCCGAGAACTTTTGTTTCTGCACATAAATAACACCATGGCAATTTTGCTGAAAACCACGTCAGTCCGGGTTAGTTTCATTCAAATCATGCAAGTTAGAGTCCAAAACAAGGGCAAAAGTGTTTGGAAAAGTAGATACGACGGAGACGTATCAGGCACTTGAAAACCTGTTGCTCCATTGCTTCGAGTCTTGTCTCCACGTTTCCAGTCCTCCTTGGTCCCTCAACATCGTGGATGTGCAGCACCCCCTCACGCATTTCAATGGTTTCACTAGTGCAGAACCGGGCAATAACACCGGTTCGTAAGGCCCTTTCGTGCCGGTTTGGTAACCGGTGCTAAAGTGTAGGCACTAAAGGCCCCCCTTTAGTACCGGTTCAGCACGAACCGGTGCTAAAGGGCAACCACGTGGCACGAGCCAGCTTCGGGGGCAGGGAGCCCTTTAGTACCGGTTGGTGTCACCAACTAGTATTAAAAGGTTGGGGGGTTTGGGTTTATGATTTCTTTTTCATTTAATTTTGTGTTTTCCATTTAATTATTTTTCATTTGCTGGTATTTTACGACACTACATATTGTACACATTATGGATATATATAAATAGAATTTCTAGTAGAACCCATCATAATATATATACCATCGAATGTCTCACAACCACCATTAATTAATTCACACATATATACACACATGTATATATATATATATACAATTTCTCCTAATTGGTGCCTTCGGAGCCAGTGGCATTAGCCTAGCTAATTGGTGCCTTCGGAGCACGATAACAATTGGAAATGGTTCATGGGGACGGTAGCGGGTAATAGTATTCTTCTTTGGGATCTATGACCTGGTCAAGCAAAAATCCCGCTATTTCCTCTTGAATTGCTTCTATGCGGTCCTGTGCTAGGAGCTTGTCCCGCACCTCTTTGAACTGTTAAGAAGGAGATCAATATGCATGTGTATTAGTTGTGTGACTAGATATCAATAATGGTGTAAAAATTGTGAATAGTGTTCTGACAATCGATATCATACCCACTCCTGTCTTTGAGATTTGCTCCTTTCGGACGCCATCATGCGAATGTTCTCGCAAACGTAGTATGCACATAGATCATTCCTCGGCGCCTGCTTTAGGGCCTTTACAAGAATGGAATTTGATGAGATAATAATTAATCAAGAATGATAATTAAAGAGATGGCAGCTAGCTAGTACTACTTAATTACTTACCTTGGGTCGATACCATTTCAGATTTTGTTTCCATGGGCCTGGAGTGGCCCTCATGAACTTTGTCCAAGCCCTGCCCGACGACAAATAAAATGAATAAATGTGTTATTAAATAGTTGTTATCAGGAAATGACGAACTACTTAAATAGGCCGAGATATAGTTAATAATGATTGAAATTACCTATTGACTATCCCCTTCATGATGGTGTAGTCACTTGCTTTCTTAAGTAGTGAGTCTAGTACTTCAACTGTTCCTTCATCAACTTTAATGATTAACAAGATCCAGTGAAATCTGCATGCACACACGTTTGCATGTCTTAATTAAGCGGGTATATGTAAGCAAAAACATGTAGCTAGCTAGTAGGGAAAAATAGAATTTGTAGTACAAGATAGTGTGACTCACTGGAAGTTGTAAGGAAGTAGTATATCTTCATTGTATTTGAGTTCCTCGAAGAACTGTAGCATGCTTTCCTCTACACTTTTTTCGTGATATGGATCTATTTTCCATGTGTATTCATTAATGGTATTTGGGTCAACGAACCCAATGCCATAACGTCCACCGTTTTTCATTTCATAAATCTTCATCCTGCATAATACCACAAAAAAGAATATAGTAAGGATAATTACAGGTAATGATTAATCAAAATGATCACTACAACTAGCTTGAGACTTAAATTACAGAAAGAAATCACTTACAGACAATAGCAACTGACGATAGATTTGTCGAGTGCGTCTTGATTGTATAGCTGAAATAGTTCTGAATACTCAACGGTCACAGCTTTCTCATGGTAGTAATGATCCTTGTTGACATTCACCATGAGGGACTCTCGTTTGGGAATCTTGGTAATGTCCATGTACCATTGATGCAATTCATACATTCTCATTGGGAGCTTATGGACCTCCTCTGGCTCGACCAAAGGTTGACCCCGGGCATATTTCGGTTTTATTTCCTCCTCTCTAGTCGGAGACATGGGCTCGATATCGAGGAGTTGTCCAACAGTGATCCCGATCGATTCAGCCTACGCAATATGCTCCTCGGTTATTACCACATCGCCCACCCCGGGAACGTTAACGGTTTGCCCACAATAATATTGGGCGCGCCTACTCTCATGTGTTGTTGGCACAACAAGCGGGGGGATTGATTGCGCCGCCTGTTCTACCAGCTGGCGAACTGTTTTACCGCTCCTTTTGCCAGCTGATTTGCTCAAGCTCGAGCTCGCCTCTTTCTGTAGACGTGCTCGATTTAACTTCTTGATGTGGCGCTCATAGTCTGTGTCAACAGGCTTGGGAGCTGGTGCTCTAGCCATACGAATGAAGTGGTCAATCTTTTCCATAGGCACTTTCTCCCTTGGCGGCGGTGGCGGTTTCGGTGCAAAATGGGCTTCCACCTCGGCCTTCGATATGGCTACGTTTTCCTCCTCGGACTTGTCGTAAGGCCTCTGCGGAAGAGGCGCGAGGCTTGGACCATATTGAAATCGCTTGCCTCCGCCTGTACCTCCAGTACTACCTCGACTTGTACCGCTACGCACCATAGCTGAGGCGGCTCTCTTCCGTGATTGCTGAGGCGGCGAAGACGGCTGACGTGGCTGAGTTGGAGGAGGAGGAGTGGCCTGAAGCTGTGCCGGACTTGGAGGAGGAGTGGCCTGATGCTTTGCCGGACTTGGAGGTGGAGGAGTGGCCTGAAGCTGTGCTGGACTTGGAGGAGGAGTGGCCTGACGCGTTGGTGTACTTGGAGGAGTGGGAGTCTGCTGACTCGGTGGCGGACTGCGACGAGGAGTCAGATGACGCCGTGTCGGTGGCCTTCGAAAGATGATGCAATCCTTTCTCCATAGGATGATACGATGGTTGGCCTCTCCTAGTGTGTGCTCATCGTCACCTCCAGGAATGTCAAGCTCTAGCCCCGAATATTGTTCCACCACCTCATCAACCAAGACACGAGCATAGCCCGCTGGAATCGGGTTGCAATGGAAGGTTGCCTCGGGGGGATTTGTAAAAGCAAGGGCGTCCGCCACCTTCATGGATATGTTCTTCATTTTGAAGTGTAGCTCGCAGTTAGTGTTCTCCATGATGTCATCCACTGGGTAGCTATCCAGCAATGTGTCGCACGGGGCGGAACCCACACTGCTTCTCGGCATGGATGGGACGGTGCTATCCAATGGTGGATCATCCGCTAGCTGCTGAGACCCCCTTTGCTGGCTAAGTGAGTCGATCTGCTCCTGCTGCCGCTGGAATTTGACTGCCAAGTCCGGTGCGCTGATTCTAGGCCTTGAAGGCATTCATAGTCTAGCTTCCTCTGCTCCTCCTCCATCTTCCTCCTCTTCTCCTCCGCAATCTTCTTTCTCGCACGGGTTCTATAGTCGGCGTTCCAGTCCGAAAACCCCTCATACCACGGAATAGCGCCCATGCCTCGTGTTCTTCCCGGGTGTTCAGGATTTCCCAGGGCACGCGTAAGCTCATCGTTCTCTCTGTTGGGATCGAACAACCCCAATCGAGCCTCTTCTATTGCAACAAGTAACTTATCTTCGGCTCCGTCCAGACATGCCTTCTTCGAAACTTTGCCTGTCTTCGGGTCCAACTCCCCCCCATGCGCATAGAACCAAGTCCTGCACCTGGGGGGCCAGCTCAATGTTTCTGGAGTGACACCTGCATCCAGCATCTCTTTCTCAGACTTATCCCACTTAGGCATTCCCACCGCATAGCCACCTGGCCCCAGCTTATGGAACTTATCCTTTTTTGCGGCATTGGCCTTGTTTATTCTCGACCGTTCCTTAGATAATTCCGAATCCTTGAATTTCACGAAATCGTCCCAATGAGCACTTTGCTTCTCTAGTGTTCCCTCAAATACTGGTGTCTTCCTTCCTCCGTTGACATACTTGGACCATTCACGAATCTTGTGGTTCTTGAATGCAACCGCCATCTTCCTAAGAGCAGCGTCCTTGACTTTCTCCACATCTGCATCTGTGAAATGTTCTGGTAGGGTGAAATGTTCCATGAGCATTTCCCAAAGCAGATGTTTTTGTCTATCGTCGACAAAAGTAACTCCTGGACGTGGCTTTGCTGGCTCTCTCCGTTCTTGAAGGGAGATCGGGAGTTGGTCCTTCACAAGAACTCCGCACTGACGAATGAACTTGTCCGCAATCTTCTTAGGCGCTAATGGTTCGCCATTAGGTCTGATGGCCTCGATATTGTACTTTACGCCCTCCTTCAACTTTTTGTTCGGGCCACGTTTCCTGTTGCCTGAAGATTTGCTCGATCCGGATGGCTGAAAGAAGAAAGATCGATTCGTTAATATATCTTCAAGTCATTTAAAACATGTGATGATCACCAGATGCCTGCTTATATAAATATATATACCTCGCCGGTCTTTGTTGTTTCAAGATCAACATTTTCTTCGTCATGTTCATAGTTCATGACTTCATCAATTCGGTCGTCGCGATCGAATATCATATCACCCTCCCCGGTGTTGTTTAGATATTCGGAGCCGTCATAATCTTCTTGATTCTGATCATCATCTGGCCCGCGAGGATTCGTATGTTATTTAACAGGGCCTCTTCTCCCTCTCTGCCGGTATTGTCCGCCATAGGTTTTGTTTAACTAATCCAAAAGAAATATAAAACAATTTAGTATTCAAATTACATCGTCTCGAATAATAGATATAATCTCGAATACATCATCTCGAATAATAGATATAATCTCGAATACATCATCTCAAATAATAGATATGATCTGGAATACATCGTCTCGAATAATAGATATAATCTCGAATACATCGTCTCGAATAATATATAATCTCGAATATATTGTCTCGAATATTATATATCGAATACATCACTGGCTAGGTAGCTAATAAATATCGAATACTACAGAAGAATCTAGGACACTCGCGGTTCCTGCGGCGCGGGCGGTGGACACCCAAAGAGAAGGAACCCTCACAGGATCATAGATGAAGTGAGATCCCTGAAGAAATTGCCAGGTATTGGAGAACTTGCCGCCCTCTAACGCAACCATGTAGCAATGGACGTGCTCGTCCTCCTCCCTGACACGGCGATGTACCACCTCCGGCGGGGCCGGCTCCCTCTGCACTGAAACTGGCCCACGCGAACGCCACCAAACGAGATCAGGGTCGACGACGGGACCCGGGGCCGGGTTCCTCATCAAGCGGCGCGCCCCTCCAGGCAGCACCTCCCTGTGCCAGCCTGGCGGAGCCCAGTCCCAGACATGGGTCAGCCGGACGTCGTCGCGAACGGGTCAACGGCGAGGATGCGGGTCGGGCATCATCGAGAACAAATACTAGCTATATGCCCGCAAAAAGTAACATTTTTTAATGATTGGATTTTGATAACTAAAATTTCTACATTTCTATATAACTAACATTCCTATAACATTTCTAACGATGCTATATAACTAACATTTCTATAACATTTCTATAACTAAAAAATAGAAAAAAAAATTATAACATTTCTATATATATAACTAACATTTGTATAACACTTCTAATATTTCTATAACTAAAAAAAGAAAATTTCTAACTTTTTTATAACTATTTCTATAACTAAAAAACAGAAAAATTTCTAACAATTCTAACTTTTTTATAACTATTTCTATAACTAAAAAACAGAAAAATTTCTAACAATTCTAACATTTCTATAACATTTATAACAATGCTATATAACTAACTATTTATATAACTAAAAGAAGAAAAATTTCTAACATTTTTATAACTATTTCTATAACTAAAAAACTAAAAAAATGTATGTGTGTGTGTGCTCACCGGCGAGGCGAGAGGCGACGGGGGGCGGCGACGGAGACAGCGACGGGCGCGGCGACGACGGGGATGGCGACGACGGAGATAGGGACGGGGCGACGACGACGGGGACGGGGACGTACGGGCCAGGACGGCGACGATGGGGACGGGGACGTACGGGCCGGGGCGGCGACAACGGGGACGGGGACGACGCGAGATGGGTCGGGACGGGGCGGCGGTGACGACGGGGACGACGACGGGGACGGGGCGGCGATGGGGGCGGCGACGAGGGATATGGAGACGGGGGCGGCGGGCGACGGGGCAGAGGAGAAGAAGCAGATGAGAAATTGAAATTTTTGAAGTGTTTAGTTATATAGGATGGACCTTTAGTACCGGTTGGAGCCACCAACCGGTACTAAAGGCCTGTTTTGGCCAGGCCAAGCGGCGGGAAGTGCACCCCCTTTAGTACCGGGTGCTGGCTCCAACCGGTACTAAAGGCCCCCCCTTTAGTACCGGTTGGTGCCACCACCCGGTACTAAAGGGGGTGCGCTGGCGCAGGTGCGGTGAGGCAAGTTTAGTCCCACCTAGCTAGCCGAGGGGCGTCCGCACTGGTTTATACCCCCCCACCCCCCCGTGCGGTAGCTCTCTCAAGCTCCTCTCCAAAGCAGGCCTACTGGGCCTACATGTTCTGTGCTGCCCTGTGGGCCTACTGGGCCTTTGCGGTCCTGCATCCTGGCCCAATAGCAGGTTGGTTTCTAGTCGTATGCAGGCCGCTCTGGCCCAGTAGGCGGGCTTTTACTTTTCATTTTTTTGATTTATTTATTTTTGAGTTGTTTTTTTGTGTATTTAGAGTTTCTTTGTGAATTTTTTTGCTTTAGGTACAAAAAATTACAAACTTTCTTTTAGTGCCCGTAGTTTTCAAATTTGAATAGTTTAAATTTTGAATTATTTGAAATTAGTGTGAATCACTAGTTTGTGAATAACTTAACTTTAATAATCAGTAAAGGCATGAAAGAATTTGTTTGCACATAAAATTTCTTCGCGTTTCAAATGCCAAAACACATAACTACCCTAACTATTACAGAGATTCCCTCCTGGGTGTGAAACACAGAAGAAAGTGATGATAGTGAAGGCGATCACATCCCAGATCTTTGGGTGTGAAACTTTTTCTTCGCGTGTGTCCCTTTGCGCCGTAACCATGGAAAATCTTCATCATTTAACGGGATGCTCGGGTCAATATTCACTGTGAATGGAGCAATTTCATCAAACTTTTCATAATCTTCTGACATGTCTGTCTTGTCATCCACTCCCACGATGTTTCTCTTCCCAGAAAGAACTATGTGCCGCTTTGGCTCATCGTACGATGCATTCGCTTCCTTATCTTTTCTTTTTCTTGGCTTGGTAGACATGTCCTTCACATAGAAAACCTGTGCCACATCATTGGCTAGGAAGAATGGTTCGTCTGCATATGCAAGATTGTTGAGATCCACTGTTTTCATTCCGTACTATGGGTCTTCCGTTACCCCGCCTCGTGTCATATTGACCCATTTGCACCGGAACAAAGGGACCTTCAAACCACGTCGATAGTCAAGTTCCCATATGTCCTGTATATAACCATAATATGTTTCCTTTCCCGTCTTGGTTTCTGCATCAAAGCGGACACCACTGTTTTGGTTGGTGCTCTTCTTATCTTGGGCGATCGTGTAAAATGTATTACCATTTATCTCGTACCCTTTGAAAGTCATTATATTCGAAGATGGTAACTGGGACAGCAAGTACATGTCATCTTCAATAGAGGTGTCATGCATGGTACATGTCTGCAACCAGCTGGGGAAACTCCTGGTTTGTTCATGTGTAATCCAGTCATCAGACCGCTCTGGGTGTTTGGAGCGTAGTAAATTCTTGTGTTCATCCATATACAGAGCCACCAAGGCAGAATTCTGTAGAACTGTGTAGTGTGCTTCAGTGAGAGAATGTCCGTCCATACATATTATTTGTTCCCCTCCTAGCATGCCTTTTCCATCCAGTCTTCCCTTATGCCGCGATTCAGGAACACCAATCGGCTTAAGGTCAGGAATAAAGTCAATACAAAACTCAATGACCTCCTCATTTTCATGGCCCTTGGAGATGCTTCCTTCTGGCCTAGCATGGTTATGAACATATTTCTTTAAGACTCCCATGAAGCTCTCAAAGGGGAACATACTATGTAGAAATACAGGACCCAAAACGTTAATCTCTTCGCATAGGTGAACCAGGACGTGCGTCATGATGTTGAAGAAGGATGGTGGGAACACCAACTCGAAACTGACAAGACATTGCACCAAATCATTCTCTAACCTTGGTATGATTTTTGGATCGATTTCCTTCTGAGAGATTGCATTGAGAAATGCACATACCTTCACAATGGCTAATCGAACGTTTTCCGGTAGAAGCCCCCTCAATGCAACCGGAAGCAGTTGCGTCATAATCACGTGGCAGTCATGAGTCTTTAGGTTCTGGAACTTTTTCTCTGCCATGTTTATTATTCCCTTTATATTCGACGAGAAGCCAGACAGTACCTTAATACTGAGCAGGCATTCAAAGAAGATTTCCTTCTCTTCTTTGGTAAGAGCGTAGCTTGCATGACCCTGATGTATGTCGTCTTTTCCGTGCATATGTTGCTGGTCCTCCCGTGCCTCAGGTGTATCTTTTGTCTTCCCATACACGCCCAAGAAGCCAAGCAGGGTCACACAAAGATTCTTCGTCACGTGCATCACGTCGATTGCGGAGCGGACCTCTAGGTCTTTTCAATAGGGAAGGTCCCAAAAGATAGATTTCTTCTTCCACATGGGTGCGCGTCCGTCAGCGTCATTCGGAACAGGTGTCCACCAGGACCCTTTCCAAGGACCACCTTCAAATCCTTGACCATATCATGTACATCAGCACCAGTACGGTGGCGAGGCTTCGTCCGGTGATCCGCCTCACCTTTGAAATGCTTGCATTTCTTTCTTACGGGATGCCTGCTCAGAAGAAATCGACGATGTCCCAGGTACACATTCTTCTTACAATTAGCCAAATATATACTGTCGGTGTCGTCCAAATAGTGCGTGCATGCGCGGTATCCCTTGTTTGTCTATCCTGAAAGGTTACTGAGAGCAGGCCAATCATTGATGGTCACGAACAGCAATGCCTTTAGGTTAAATTCTTCCCCCATGTGCTCATCCCACGCACGTACACCTATTCCATTCCACAGTTGTAAGAGTTCTTCAACTAATGGCCTTAGGTACACATCAATGTCGTTGCCGGGTTGCTTAGGGCCTTGGATGAGCACTGGCATCATAATGAACTTCCGCTTCATGCACAACCAAGGAGGAAGGTTATACAAACATAGAGTCATATGCCAGGTGCTATGGTTGCTTCTCTGCTCCCCAAAAGGATTAATGCCATCTGCGCTTAGACCAAACCATATGTTCCTTGCGTCATCTGCAAACTCCTTCCCGTACTCTATTTCGATTTTTCTCCACTGCGACCCGTCAGCAGGTACTCTCAACTTTCCGTCTTTCTTACGGTCTTCTCTGTGCCATCGCATCGCCTTGGCATGCTCTTTGTTTTGGAACAAACGTTTCAACCATGGTATTATAGGAGCATACCACATCACCTTGGCAGGAATCTTCTTCCTGGGGCGCTCGCCCTCGACATCACCAGGGTCATCATGGCTGATCTTATAGCGCAACGCACCGCATATCGGGCAAGCGTTCAAATCCTCGTACTCACCGCGGTAGAGGATGCAATCATTAGGGCATGCATGTATCTTCTGCACCTCTAACCCTAGAGGGCAGACATCCTTCTTTGCTTCGTACGTACTCTCGGGCAATTCGTTGTCCTTTGGAAGCATATCCTTTATCATTACCAGCAACTTTCCAAATCCCTTGTCAGATACACCATTCTCTGCCTTCCATTGCAGCAATTCCAGTGTGGTGCCCAGCTTTTTCTTGTCACCTACGCAATTCGGGTACAACAATTTTTTGTGATCCTCTAACATGCGCTGCAACTTCTTCTTCTCCAAATCACTTGCGCAGTTTCTCTTTGCATCGGCAATGGCCCGACCTAGATCATGAACGGGCTCATCCGATGCCTCTTCTTCAGCTTCTTCCTGCATTACCGGCTCAGCTTCTTCCCTCATTGTTGTATCATCGTATTCAGGGAACCCATGGCCATGATAGCTATCGTCATCCTCTTCTTCTTCATTGTCTTCCATCATAACCCCTCTTTCTCCATGCTTGGTCCAAACATTATAGTGGGGCATGAAACCGGACTCAAACAGGTGGACGTGAATGGTTCTTGACGTAGAGTAATTGTGACCATTCTTATAGCCAGCACATGGACAAGGCATAAAACCATCCGCTCGCTTGTTTGCCTCAGCCGCAAGTAGAAAAGTACTCACGCCATTAATGAACTCGGGTGAGCATCGGTCATCGTACATCCATTCCCGGCTCATCTTCAATACACAACATCGAAAACATCAAATTAATACAATACATAAAGTTCATACATAAAGATCATACAACACTTAAATGCAACAAACAAATAACTCTCTAGCTAAAGAATTTAAATGCAGCAACAAATGCGATCAAGATCGCAACTAAGGTAACAATTGATCCAACAGCATAATGATACCAAGCCTCACTATGAATGGCATATTTTCTAATCTTTCTAATCTTCAAGCACATTTTCTCCATCTTAATCTTGTGATCATCGACGACATCGGCAACATGCAACTCCAATTCCATCTTCTCCCCCTCAATTCTTTTCAATTTTTCCTTCAAATCCTCGTTTTCTCATTCAACTAAATTTAACCTCTCGACAATAGGGTCGGTTGGAATTTCCGGTTCAATTACCTCCTACATACAAATATCTATGTCAACTTGATGGGCATAATTTGTCATAAACACGAAATGCAATGAATAGTTTTAGAAGAGAATATACCACATCCGAATCATAACCCGGACGAGGGCCGACGGGGACGGATATCAAAACCATGGCACTATGTATAACAAACAACGTATGGGTAAGATAATTATATGAGTAACTATATATCCAAATCACACAAACATCAATTTTTTATATAAAACTTCATGAACAAGAGGCTCACCACAAGGTGGTGCCGGCGACGGGACGTTGCGAGCGATCGACGGTGGTTACGACGGAGATTTAGAAGGTACTAAGTAAACCACACCTACATATGCAAACTAAGTGTTATTTTTGACCTCAAATTGCATATAAATCAAATACTAGCACATATATATAATTCCTCCCAAATTACTAAACTCAAAAATCAATCACTATATAAAGCATTGCACGAGCTAATCTAGCAATGAGAGATGAAAGGAAAAAGTTGCTAACCTTTGTGATCATTTGAATGGATGGGGGCCTTCAAATCTTGACAAATTTTGGGCAAAATGTGTGATGAGCTTGAGAGGAAGAGGTAAAAGAACAGAGAGGAGAGGGGAAAGGGGAAGAACAGAGCGAGCTCGGGTGGACGAAGGGTCTATGTAGGACGACCTTTAGTACCGGTTCGTGATACGACCCGGTACTAAAGGTGCTGGAGGGGCCCCGGACTGACAACATCCTCCCACCACTCACTTTAGTACCGGTTCGTGGCACGAACCGGTGCTAAAGGTTCGCCACGAACCGGTACTAATGAGAGCGGCCGGCTAACCGTTGGAACCGGCACTAATGCACACATTAGTGCCGGCTCAAATTCAAACCGGCACTAATGTGCTTCACGTTTGACCCTTTTTCTACTAGTGTTTGAGGGTGTTGCAGCACCTCCGCGAGGTAGGGGTTGATGACCTTCTCGAAAAACTTGTCCTTGGGGGCGCTTGAAGATGTCATGGTGATCTAGATCTGTCACAAAAACAGCTCGAAACAGAAGCAAGAGATATTTGCATGGTACGATGGTCAAAACCTTCGGGAGAATATATAATGAATTTTTACCGACCAAAAGAAGTATCGTGCAAGAAAACGGAGTCCGGAGGGCACACGAGGTGCCCACGAGGTAGGGGGCACGCCCAGGGGGTAGGGCGCCCCCTCCACCCTCGTGGACGCCTCGTGTCCTTTCCGGACTACTTCTTATTTTCCTATTTTCTTATATATTCCAAAACGGAGAAAAAAAATGCTATTAGAACTATTTGGGAGTCGGTTTACTTACCGTACCACATCCCTATTCCTTTTTGAAGTCTAAAACATTCTAGAAAGTGTCCCTTATGTACTCGGTACTAGGGAAAACCCTAGCAGCAGCGCGGGTTTTAGGTATAGCAGTAGCGCGGGATACGGTGCTACTGATACGGCGCTATAGCTAACTTGTAGCAGAAGCATGTGTGCACCCGCGCTAATGCTATACAACCATAGCAGCAGTGGGTAGCAAGCAAGCGCGCTACTGCTAATAGCTCTAGCACACTTTATTAGGCCGTGCTACTGCTAGTGGCACGCTGCTGCTAACTTTTCTCCACTCGCTACTGCCAATTTTATTAGTTTTTATTTTTTCTGCATATTTGTTTTGTATTTGAACAGGCTTTATACAAGAATCTTGAGCACATACAAATGTCATCATCATACACATATAAATGGTTGCGTGACCACAAATGTAATCATAGCATATACATACAAATAGTCTCATCATAATCATCTCGAAAATAGCGATACATGCAAGTCTCGAATATTTGCAACTACAACGTCATCCATCTAAGCAATGGTATACGCGAGAAGAGCTATCACTATGAGTGAGAGCGGAACTATGCAGTACATGAGGCGGCGGGTACGAGTCCTGTCTCGCGCTAGCGTTAACCTCAAGTAACTAGCTTCGGCTTCTTGTCTAGTTTTGAAGCCTTTATGACCGGCGCCCCAGACCCCATTCACTTGCTCCTGACTCTCAGGCCACTCGTTGTACACCCCCAGAACCTTCCCTTTGTACATGACATAGCACTGCCATCTCGCCATCAAGAAACTAGGTACCTGTTAGAGATGCAACTTCATCAAGAGGATGTACAATCATATGCAACAAAATATACTAGAGCAACATGAAAAAGAAAGGGTTAGCAACTAGATGCAACATACAGTACACAAACTAATTAATAACTAGAGGTACGCAGGTCATCGTACCCAAACTAACAAAGTAGCATTACGCAAGTTCGGCAGGGACCATGGACATCACAAAGTTGCATCGCTACAGAAAGTATACAAGTTCAACTGACACATATCATCATCATTGACATCGTAAATCACTAGAAGTTCCATCCTTCCATATCATTGAGGATGGACCCTAGCTTCTTGAATGGCGTGAGGTCCCGACGTTGCATGCCTATGCGAGTTCGGACGTCATCTCGCGATATAGGGCCATGGTGGAACATCCCCTTCTCATCGATGACTTCTTTCATGATGATTGTTGCAATGTCCCTTTGGATGCGAAAGAAGTCATCTCTAAGTTCATAATCCGCTTCTCCATGAGATTCTACCCACTTGCGGATACGATCATCGTTTCTGGTTGTCATACGAAGCTTTTGGTGATCTGTGTTGAACTCAATCATGAGATGGAGGATGTAGAATCCATCTTTCTTGCTTGGTTTTGGGACATGGATGCAGCAGAAGTTAGTTTTATGCGCGAAACCCACCTTCTTGTTTGTTTGTTTCCTGATCTGCACATGGCCACCTCTAATGCTGAAGCCTTGGAGAGCATCATCTAGAATATTCATTATGTGGGTGTAGTCCTTCTTCTCGTAGTCTCTGGAAGGGTCGAAATACACGGTGTGGGAGACTCGTGGGTAAAGAACAATAAGGACAGTGCACCCATTGTTGCGGGGAAAAGACACCTCAAATTATTCTCCATATGAGCAAGAAGGAATGATTGAAATGTACGAAAGGGTTGTCCGGAACTGACTTACTTTGGATGATCAGGCAGGAGGACACTTTCCTGGTCCTTATTCTATACCGTGAAGTTTTGGAGGTAGTCCCTAGCAGTTTCACGCTCAAAGTCGCCGAGACTCAAGAAAGACTCGTGCATGTAGTACGGATCGGCCACACAGATATGTGAGACTTCTTGTTTTTCTTTATCGCTTTTAGTTTATCAACTAAATTGCTTGAGGACAAGCAAAGGTTTAACCTTGGGGGAGTTGATACGTCTCCGCCATATCTACTTTTCCAAACACTTTTGCCCTTGTTTTGGACTCTAACTTGCATGATTTGAATGGAACTAACCCACACTAACGCTGTTTTCAGCAGAATTGCCATGGTGTTATTTATGTGCAGAAACAAAAGTTCTCGGAATGACCTGAAACTTCACGGAGATTATTTTTGGAAACAATAAAAAATACTGTCAAAAGATCAAGACCAGGGGGCCCACACCCTAGCCACGTGGGTTGGGGCGCCTGCCCCCCCTGGGCGCTCCCCCCTACATCGTGGCCCCCCTGGAGCTCCTCCGACCTCAACTCCAACTCCATATATTCTTGTTCGAAGAGAAAAAAAATGAGGGAGAAAGATTCATTGCTTTTTACAATACGGAGTCGCCGCCAAGCCCTAAACTCTCTCGGGGGGGGGGGGCTGATCTAGAGTCCGTTCGGGGCTCCAGAGAGGGGAATCCATCGCCATCATCATCATCAACCATCCTCCATCATCAATTTCATGATGCTCACCGCCGTGCGTGAGTAATTCCATCGTAGGCTTGCTGGATGGTGATGGGTTGGATGAGATTTATCATGTAATCAAGTTAGTTTTGTTAGGGTTTGATCCCTAGTATCCACTATGTTCTGAGGTTGATGTTGCTATGACTTTGTTATGCTTAATGCTTGTCACTAGGGCCCGAGTGCCATGATTTCAGATCTGAACCTATTATGTTTTCATGAATATATGTGAGTTCTTGATCCTATCTTGCAAGTCTATAGTCACCTACTATGTGTTATGATCCGGCAACCCCGAAGTGACAATAATCGGGACCACTTCCGGTGATGACCGTAGTTTGAGGAGTTCATGTATTCACTATGTGTTAATGCTTTGGTCCGGTACTCTATTAAAAGGAGGCCTTAATATCCCCTAGTTTCCGCTAGGACCCCACTGCCACGGGAGGGTAGGTCAAAAGATGTCATGCAAGTTCTTTTCCATAAGCACGTGTGACTATATTCGGAATACATGCCTACATTAAATTGATGAATTGGAGCTAGTTCTATGTCACCCTAGGTTATGACTGTTATAGGATGAACTGCATCCGGCATAATTCTCTATCACTGATCCATTGCCTATGAGCTTTCCATATATTGTTCTTCGCTTATTTACTTTTCCTTTGCTATTGTTATCATCATCACAAAATACCAAAAACATTACTTTTGCTACCGTTACTTTTGCTATCGTTACAACTACTATCATATTACTTTGCTAATAAATACCTTGCTGCTGATATTAAGTTTCCAGGTGTGGTTGAATTGACAACTTAACTGCTAATACTTGAGAATATTCTTTGGCTCCCCTTGTGTCGAATCAATAAATTTGGGTTGAATACTCTACCCTGGAAACTGTTGTGATCCCCTATACTTGTGGGTTATCATAGCGCAAAAAGGTGGACGATTGTAAAAGCGAGTTGCCTTGTCAGAAATATGTCAAAGATATGGTCAAATCGCAGGAAGAACACCTCTACGTCCCATGTGTCAACGTAGCACTTCCCCTCAGGCACACGAGCCGCGTATGTCGGATATCCTGGATCCTTCGAGGATAGTAGGCTTTTCTCAGTCGACAGCACATGGTCGTGCATTCTCTTGATATCCCCTCATAGTGCCTCCAGCAGTTTCGGCGGTATCATCGGCTCGCCCGTGAGATGGAACATGGCCGCAATTTCACGGGTACACGCTCTTCAGAATCCATCACCTGGCTGCTATGTGCTCTGGCTTGTTTGGAGGCAGCTATCTTCCCCGATCTCTTCCTGTCCTTTTTCTTGGGCACACCTTCCACACCCTTCCTTAACCCCTGCCCCAGTGTTCCCGCGGGCTAAGCACTGTACGATCCCCGACTAGTTGAGCCTGTGTTGAAGCGGCATCTTCAGGCGTGTCCTGTGAGGATTTCATGAAGAGAGTCTTTTTGCAATCCCTGCTACGGCCTTCCTGCCCGGGCAGATCATCCATATGCTCATTAGCATGCTGATAGCCCGATTCGTCATATGGTTGACTTATCATATCTAAGTCACACTCATACGCGTTTGTATTGAGGAAACCCATTGGGTCGACCTCCGTCTCATAATCCATTCTCTGTTCTACAGGACCGATTACATCAGCCAGTACTATTGCACCCCCTTCATCACGTCGTCCGCCGCTCTCACCCGGTAGTACATGAGCTGGTAATTGCGTAGGCGGGGTGATGGTCTCCACACATGTTTGTTGATGTGTCACTAATGGAATCAGCTACTTTGCCATCTGCCAGATCTTTGCCGTCAGCTAGCAGACGGCAAAGAAGCTCTTTGCCATCAGCTACCAAAAAGCAGACGACAAAGAACCGGCTGATGGCAAAGACATAATTTGCCATCAGCCAGTTCTTTGCCGTCGGCTAGCAGACGACAAAGATTCTTTGTTGTCGGCTAGCGGACGACAATGAGAGAGTGGGCCCCACTGACGAGCTGCAAAAAAAAACCTAACGGCCCCCCCTCTTTGTCGTCCGCTAGGGGACGGCAAAGAGCAAAAAGGCGGACGGCAAAGGGGGGCGGACGACAAAGAGGGAGGGCCCCACTAGCGTTAACGGCCGCCCCACCCTGCCCCTCTCTCTCTCTCTTTCTCTCCCCTCGCCGCCGCCCCAGCGCCCCCCCGCCCCGTCGCCCCACCACCCCGCCGCCGCCCCGGCGCCCCCCCGCCCCGTCGCCCCCGTCGCCCCCGCCGCCCTGCCGTCTGGGCGCCGCCACGCCCCCGCCGCCCCAGGCCGCCCCCCCCTCCTCCGCCGCCCCAGGCCGCCGCCCCTCCACCCAGGTGAGCTCTCCTCTCCTTTTTTTCTTTTTTTTTTTTTTTTAGTTTTAGGTTTATGTTTAGTTTAGATTTAGTTTAGTTTAGATTTAGTTTTAGGTTTATAGGTTAGTTTTAGTTTAGTTTTAGGTTTAGATTTAGTTTTTTCCTTTTTCTGTTTTTTTAGTTTTAGGTTTAGGTTTAGTTTAGTTTTAGGAAAGAAGAAGAAGAGAAAAAGAGGAGAGGAGAAGAAGAAGAGGAGGAGGAGGAGAAGAAAAAAGAAGAAGAGGAAGAAGAAGAAGAAAAAAGAGGAGAGGAGGAGAAGAAGAAGAGGAAAAAGGAAAGGAGGAAGAAGAAGAAGAAGAAGAAGAAGACGAAGAAGGAAAAAAAGAAAGAAAAGGAAGAAGAGGAAGAAGAAGAAAAGGAAAAAAACCCGACCCGACACGGTACCCAGACCCCGACCCGGCACCCCGACACGACACCCCGACCCCGAGACCCCGACCCCGACCCCGAGACCCCGACCCCGACACCCCGACCCCGAGCCTGACCCGACACCCTGACCCCGACACCACACCCCGACCCCGAAACAACACCCCGACACCGACACGGCACTACCCCGACATCGACACGACACCCCGACCCCGAAACAGCACCTCGACCCCGACACGGCACCCCGACACCGACAGGACACCCCGACCCCCGACACCTCCCGAAAAGGTGTTCTTTGGCCTTCTAGAGGCCGACGGGGTCATATATTTGCGAATTATTAGTTAGGTCATATATTTTTCGATTTTGTTATGAAAAACATCATATATAATTGTGTTGATTGTGTAGTTTTAAATGTGCAGTTGTTTCATCGCTGCGAGGTTTGGTGTTCGACGACCTCGCCGTGCGTTTGACGAGCTCTGCCCCTTCGTTCGTGGGTGAGCACAAATGACAAGTCCTCCTCCCCCATTAATTATTTGATCTATTTTGATGAAACTTGATAGCTAGCTATATATGTGTCTTGAATCACCAGTATGGGTAACCAATATGTGTCTCCCGTTCGAAAGCATCATAGTTATAAATATGCATGCATTTGCATATTTATAACCTTGATTCTTTCGAATTGTCCAACGCTATCCATGGACAGCCCGAGTATGTGTATATTGGATTCGTTTTCCCATATGCTTTGCTCCGGATCCGACGCATAAATTTCGTCAGTGCCTCCCCTATTGTTCTCCGGGTACACATCCTCTCTGTTTATTGCAGAGACGTGTATTAGGAGAACAGCGGGGAGGTGCTGCCGAAATTTTGCGTCGGATCCGGGGCATAGCATGGGAAAATGAACCCAATCTACACATATACGGGTGGGATTAGGACCTATCATTACCTATTAGAGTGTAGGTTGCATGGACGTAATAAAATTGACAAAGTAGATCAATTGATGAATATATACATGGTGAATTACATATATAATTGTTGTGTGTCCAGTAGCTCTGAAAGTCAAGATGAGTGACCGTGCGTGGATGTATACCGGTCACACTGGTCAGAACAAATGGAGCGCTGAATGGTTCATAAAAACCAAGGGGTTTGTGCAAGCCGCATTTGCAAATGGCCAAAAGAAAACCTGGTGCCCCTGTTTCCGGTGCGGCAATTCAGAAAAGAAGACAGAGGCTGAAATGGGCAAACACCTGCAGAAGAGTGGTTTTACGCTCGATAATACGGTGTGGACATTTCATGGTGAGTCTGCCCAACGTGACCGAGCTGAGGTGGATCGTCGTCGCACCGATGAGCATGGTACCGGGATGGAAAACATGGTGCAAGACTATGATGATGCTCGGGATTCGGACGAGGAGATGGAGGAATCTGCAAAGGCCTTCAATGAAATGTTGGAGTCTTCAAAACGTCCGCTCCACGAGCACACTGAGCTTTGTCAGTTGGATGCCATCTCACAAGTAATGGCTCTGAAGGCTCAGTTCAACTTGGGCAGAGAATGCCATGATGCAATTATGACAGTATTTGGACGCTTTCTACCCAAAGGCCATGTAATGCCTGCAAACCTGTACCAGTCGGACAAAATCCTCCGTGCATTGAAGATGCCCTATGAGAAGATACATGCCTGTGAGAAAGGATGTGCCTTATTTAGGCTTGACTATGCGGACTTGAACTATTGTCCCATTTGCAAGTCTTCCAGGTATATTGTGGTAGACAACGGTATGGGTGAGAAGACACAGACCAAAATCCCCGTTAGTGTTCTTCAGTATATGCCAATCGTACCAAGACTTCAACATCTTTTCATGGTCGAAGATACGGCCAGACAGATGACATGGCACAAAACAGGCAAAAGAACCAAACTAGATGCAGATGGGAATCTGATGATGGTACACACATCGGATGGTGTTGCGTGGAAAAAGTTTGATAAATTACATGCTGACAAAGCGGCAAATCCGAGGCTTCCTTGAGTCGGCATCAGCACGGATGGGTTCAGTGTGTTTGGTATGACGGCAGCCCAATACAGTTGTTGGCCCGTATTTGTCTTTCCACTCAATCTCCCCCCGGACAGATTATGCAAAGAAAGAACATTTTCCTGACGTTGATAATTCCAGGACCCAACTATCCGGGGAAAAATATGAATGTGTACATGCAGCCGCTTAAGGACGAATTGCAAGAAGCCTGGGATAATGGGTTCAAGACATACGACGCCTTTAGCAAAAGGAACTTCATAATGCGTGTCTGGTACATGTACTCGACGCATGACTTGCCGGCGTATGCGCTATTCGTTGGCTGGTGTGTGCATGGAAGGTTCTCGTGCCCCACATGCAAGGGAGCTCTTGAGTTTCGTTGGCTTCAGGACGGTCGCAAGTTTTCTTGCTTCGACATGCATAGACAGTTCCTGGATCCTCGCCATAAGTTCAGGAAAGACAAGAAGAACTTCATCAGGGGTAGAGTTGTCATAAACTCTGCACCACCTGCATTGACAGGCCAACAGACCCTAGATCAGTTAAACCCTCTCGAGCCAGATCCACAACGTCCAGGGTACTTCAAGGGGTATAATACTAAGCACACGTGGACTCACAAAACATGCTTATGGGATCCGCCTTACTTCAAAGACCTCCTTTGCCCACACAACATCGACGTGATGCACACTGAGAAGAATATCGCCGAGGCACTTTTTGGTACATTGTTCGGCATAGATGGGAAGTCAAAGGATAATACTAAGGCTAGAGTCGATCTGGAGGCGCTATGTGATAGGCCGTTACAAAACATGAAAGAACCGAAAGGAAAGCAGAACTGGACGAAGCCAAAGGCATGGTTCAATCTTGGAAGGCCAGCTATGAGGGAAAATTCTCTTGTGGGTGCAACAGCAGTTGATGTTCCCCGATGGGTATGCAGCGAATCTAAAGAGAGGAGCGAATCTTGATAAACTGAAGATATTTGGTCTCAAGAGTCATGATTGGCACATATGGATTGAGCGGGTAATGCCGGTGATGTTGCGTGGCTTCATCCCTGAGGATGAATGGCTAGTACTGGCAGAACTCAGCTATTTCTTCTGTGTTCTTTGTGCGAAAGAACTATCGCCTGGCGTGCTAGAAGAAATGGAAGAGTTGGCGCCGGAGTTGATCTGCAAGTTAGAGAAGATCTTTCCACCGGGCTTCTTTAATCCAATGCAGCATTTGATTTTGCATCTCCCGGCCGAGGCAAGATTGGGGGGCCCGTGCAAAATCGTTGGTGCTACCCAACTGAGAGGATGCAGAAGACGCTTCGAGAAAAATGTAAAAATAAGCGTAGAATTGAAGCATCGATGGCTGAGGCATTCATCACAGAGGAGGCGGCAAACTTCGTAACAGCGCACTACGAAGCCAAAAATCGTCATTTTCATAATCCGAAGCCTCGGTACAATGCTGACGAGCCTAAAAAGGGTGGATCCAACCTCAGCCTATTCAAAGGGAATCTCGCACCAGCTAGTGTTTCACATCCAGTATCTTTGGATAACGAAGAATGGCGGACCATTTCGTTGTATATCTTCAACAACCTGATAGAATTGCGGCCGTACATCGAGTAAGTTCTCGGTACATTGTTTCGCAACTTCTATTTCCTTTGAACTGCTCTTATTCCTTGATATGTCATACAGTCAATACGTCGCCATATTCTCATATGGAGTGGAGATCCAAAAGGATTCCGTCGAAGAGTATGAGCTTCTCGCAAAGCAAGGAGGCGGCTATCCCGGTTTCATCTCTTGGTTCAAACAAACGGTAATTTCTATTAGACAATTTCATTTCATTCGCTAATTTGTGCATAATGCAACAATCCTTTCGTATTAAACTTTTAGGCTAATTCAGAGTCTATGGACGCTGAATTGAGACAAGTCGCTAATGGTTTTGACTATAAGGTCCATTCATTTGACAAGTACAACATCAACGGGTATCGCTTTCGTACCTATGGCAAAGAGCTATCTATGGCCGACTGAAAGTCTACAAATTTTTGTGTATCTTCTATCGGCGAAGGAGGTACCGAGTATTATGGGAGAGTTGAAGCAATTTATGAACTTCTGTTCTATGGTGAAAACCCACCGAATGTCGTAGTCTTCAAATGTTATTGGTTTCAGCCGAAGGAGACTAGAAGGACTCATGAACATATAGGGCTAGTTGAAATCAACCAAAGCACCCATTTAGATGTTCCTGATGTCTATATTACAGCTCAACAGGCGACCCACGTATTCTATCTACCGTGGGCCTGCCAAACTAATCCAAATCTGAAAGGTTGGGATGTCGTTTATGAAGTGCCGCCACGTGCTAGACTTTCTCCCCCAAAAGGAAGAGGATTATGAACCTCACATTAACCCAGACACATATGAAGGAGAATTCTTCCAAGAGACACATCTTTCCAAAAAGCGTTTCAAGAACCGCTATACTTCACCCCAAAACATTGAAGTAGACAGTGAAAATGAATCCGACATCACCCCAAAGGAGGAACAAGAAGAGTCGGAACAAGAAGAGGTTACTGCTGCGGATGACCTGTCAATGCTTGGCCGATTACGTCAAGGTGGCCTTGCACATGTTGATGCCAATGAACCCTATGAGCCCATCATTGATTATAGTGATGATGATGATTATGCATTTATTGATGATACTGATCGAGATTATTAGTAGTGTCAGGTATTCAATTTTTTTATGTTGTACTTGATGATGATACACTTAAGTGATATACATATTATTATTCATGTCGGTACTTTTTTTTATGTTCTACTAATTTTGTTTATTCTTTGTCATGGCAGGTGTTGAAAGATGGTGGGCGCTGGTCGGGAGCGCGCCGAGGCCCCTTCTTCGTCGGCGCGTGGTGCGATGTCTTCCATTCCACATGCACCTCTCCGCCGAGCGTTGCTGGACAGTATGGCGACACCACCGGGCCCTTCTTCGTCGACCGTGGTGCCCAGCAGGGGACGAGGTAAGAAGAAGAGAGGAGGTGGAGCACGTGGTCGCGGGAGAGGAGGTAGGGTGACTCTTACGGCGCCTTCCTCGCCGCCGCCCCCAGCTGTTTCACCCGAGCACGTGACTGCTAGGGTGGACTCGTCTGAGGAGGAGGCTGCACGGACTCCGGTCCACGAGCCTCCGGTCCACGGGTCTTCGGCCCACGAGCCTCGGGTCAACGGGCCTTCGACCCACGAGACTTGGGCCCACGAGACCCCGGAGGAGCACACATCTGGATGGGGTACCTGGTCGGGTCAGCCTGAGAAGCCGAGTGGCCACGCTGATGATGGCGGGGAGCCGAGTGGCCATGCTGATGATGGCAGGGAGCCGACTGATGAGGAGGGGGAGGAGGGGGGCAACGTCTACCAGCATGGTGCTACACGGCTCTCGTCCGTGCCGGCGACCGGCGCGCAGAGGTGGTTGATTTTCCCTGATGGGGAGAGGTAAGTGCATTTAATCTTTTTGTACCTTCTGCATTCACGTTTCTTCAAATAACTGATGTGTTGGCCTTGTCATGCTGCAGGGGTTGGGACCACCATGAAAGTGTCCGCCGGCCCAACTCCGTCCTTGGAGTTCTGATTCGGCAAAACTTCCTGGGGTTTGTCACGTTGCCTGGTGAGGGTCGGCTTCCAGAGGTTGGATTGACTTGGGAGCACTACTTGGCTGCCCCGGCCCCGCCGGGTGAGATTATCGACGGTGTCTTGTGCAAGACGAGGGCAGACGTCGTGATCAGAAAGTTTTGGGTAATTGCTCCTTTAGACAATTAAAAATCTTCAACTAGCTAGTTATTATTTGTACTAATCAATATTGTCTCATTTTATTGCAGACATTCTACAGGTGTGAGAAGGGATACAAGGAGGAGGCGGATCATGTTATCCACAAGGAGTGCAAGCGCCTACTTCAGAACTTACGGCATGAGGTTCGGGTGCAGGCTGTTCGAGACTAGTACGCCGGGCATGGTATCAAGAAGCCCAAGCAGGAGTGTCGTGATAAGTTCTTGAGTAAGGAGAAGTACATGAAGGTAATTCTTAAGGCCTTGTACTTACTTCCTTCATTTAGTAATTCATAGCCGTAGCGCTCAAGTTTCTATTTGCTAACTTAGGCCCCTCCGAGATGGTGTGCGGATTGGATGGATTGTTGGGAGGTGTTGGTCAATGCGTGGTGCTCAAAAGAATGGCTGGCCACCCACAAAGATGCCAAGGACAAACGTGCCCAAATGAAGGTGTGCCACACCACCAAGGCAGCTCCAACTTATTTCAGTATGGGCGGAACTGGGTATGTGGTTTGCTTCATGATTCATGCAATTCATTCATCATGCTAGATTTAGCCCTTTAATTACTAATTTACTTTGTTTCTCTCTTTCAGGCACGCTACAATAAGGCGGATAAGGTGCCAGAGGTGTACGACCTGTATGCCATGGCCCACACTGGCCCTTACAAGAAAGTCAAGGCATTCTCTGCGTCTGACCTCGATGATCCAAAGAACTTCACCAACGTCTCCGCCCATGACAAGCTCGTGCAATATAGAGATCAGGGGAAGGCGAGGAAAGGGGAGGACTTTAACCTGAGCCAGGGTCCCATTGATACAGAGCTGCTGATGATATCTGGTGGCGGGAGGTCCCATGGCTCCACAGCCATGGGAGATGGACTTATCCGTTGTCCTAGCACTCTCCCGGAGATCAAGGTGCGCCAGTCGAGCTCCGCTCCTAAGATAAGGCCTCGTGAACGGCCAGTCCAACTCGCCTTCAAGGTTAGTTATATGTACTCAGCTATCTTTCTCCATTACATTTTGTGCGCTTCCATCAATGATTACAAATGGTCATGTGAGTGGTGTTGCAGGCTGCTATACAGAGTGAGAGAGATAGAACGGAGAAACTTCTGGCGGAGGCGGCGGTGAGGCAGCGGAAGTTGGAGGAGAGGACGACAAAGATGTTGGAGGAGGAGAGGGCATGGAATGACATGCAGGCAAGGGCCATGTAAGAGCTCCTTGTGGTAAGTTTCTTCCGCGGATTACTTGCTAGTCTTAACATTTGAGTCTCATTACTAACTAGTATGACTGTTGTGAAAACCAAATGTGCAGTCTGTGTGCGAGAAGTCCGGTCAGACCGCTCCGCCGATGCCAGTGATTGCTCCTGGGAGCACGGTGAGTTTAATTTGAATGGACATTACTTGCTAGTCTTAACATTTGAGTGTCATAATGCTAACAAGACATTGGAAATGATCTTTGGTGCAGCTTAACTCCAGAAACGCATCGCACGATCCTTCTCTAGCTACCGGCGTGAGCCAGCCTGCTCCTTCTCTAGCTACCGGCGTGAGCCAGCCCGCTCCTACGTCTCCGTGATCACGGTAAGTTTCTCTAGTGTTTTGCTTAACAAATGCATAAAGACCTAGACTTAGCTTTATTTCCTCCAATATGCTTACCATAATGACCTAGAGTTAGCTTCTTTTCCTCCAAAATGACTTAATAAGCTTACTAACCTCATAAACCATCCATTCTACCTAAGTTAGCTCTAAAATGACTCATTTTACCTTAGTTAGCTTACAAGTGATCCAATTTATCCAAGTTAGCTCAAAAACGATACATTTTACCTTAGTTAGCTCAAAAACGTGGCATTTCACCTTAGTTAGCTCATAAAAGATCCATTTCAACTAAGTTAGCTCCAAAATGATCAATTTCACCTAGGTTAGCTCATAAACGACCCATTTCACCTAGGTTACCTCATAAACGACCCATTTGACCTAGGTTAGCTCATAAATGACCCATTTCACCTAGGTTAGCTCAACTTCATCCTCAGAATTTTCAGAATCCAATTCCTCCACCAATCCACCCTCATAAGCTTACTGACCTCATAAACCATCCATTTTACCTAAGTTAGCTCTAAAACGATATGTACTTAGCTTACTTATGTCAAAAATTGCATAATTAACTTAGTTAGCTCATAAATGATCCATTTTACCTAAGTTAGCTCTAAAATGCCTCATTTTACCTTAGTTAGCTTATAAGTGATCCAATTTATCCAAGTTAGCTCTAAAATGACCCATTTAACGTAGATTAGCTCCTAAATGATCCATTTTACCTACATTAGCTTTAAAATGACCTATTTCACCTAGGTTAGCTCCAAAATGACCCATTTCACCTAGGTTAGCTCCAAAATGACCCATCTTACCTAGGTTAGCTTATAAATGATCCAGTTTATCCAAGTTAGCTCTAAAACGACCCAATTTACCTAGAGTAGCTCCTCAACGATCCATTTCACCTAAGTTAGCTAAAAACGATCCATTTCACCTAAATTAGCTCTTAAATGATCCATTTCACCTAAGTTAGCTCAAAAACGATCCATTTCACCTTAGTTAGCTCAAAAACGTGGCATTTCACCTTTGTTAGCTCATAAACGACCCATTTCAACTAAGTTAGCTCAAAAACGATCCATTTCACCTTAGTTAGCTCAAAAACGATCCATTTCACCTTAGTTAGCTAAAAAACGATCCATTTCACCTTAGTTAGCTCAAAAACGATGCCCTTCACCTTAGTTAGCTCATAAACGTCCCATTCAACTAAGTTAGCTCATAAATGATCAATTTCAACTAAGTTAGCTCGTAAACAACCCATTTCAACTTACTTAGCTCATAAATGATCCATTCCACCTAAGTTAGCTCATAAATGATCCATTCCACCTAAGTTAGGTCATAAATGACATATACTTCTTGTTCTAGTCTTCTTCTTGTTCTATTCACCTATTTCTAACTTTCTTATTTACCATTTTGCAGATTTCACTCACTTCATGGAAGCTAGCTTGCTATGATGGAGTGCTTGCTTTTTCTTTGCTAAAACTTTGCATTGTATCTAGCTTGCTATGATAGAACTTGCTATGTTGATGAAACTTTGCTATGTAATATGTATATGGAACAATGTGTATGGATGGAACTTGATGGAACTTGCTATGTTGATGAAACTTTGCTATGCCATATGTATATGGAATTATGTGCTGGATATGTGATATGTTTGCTGTTAAATATATCTATATATGTCATATATATTTGCTGTCAAAATTGTTGGATTAAGAAAAAACAGAAAAAAGAGACAATATGCAGGCTCTTTGCCGTCTGCCACCGACGGCAAAGGGCTCTTTGCCATAAGCAGCGGACGGCAAAGAGGCCACGTGGCAGGCAACTGTGCTTCCTGGGAGGCTGACCAATTTGGTCAGTTTGCCTACAGTGGCTGACGGCAAAGGCTTTGTCGTTGGCGGCGGACGGCAAAGGCCTGCCGTGTAGTGACGTCGGCTGACATCACTCGGCGGACGGCAAAGGCCTTCCGAAGTTTGCCGTCAGCGGCGGACGGCAAAGGCCTGCCGTTAACCACCTAACGGAGTAACAACGCATTTATTGTCGTCTGCACTCTTTGCCATCCGCTGCTGATGGCAAAGGCTACTTTGACGTCAGCCGCCCGAAGCGGACGGCAAAGTACCTCTTTGCCGAACCTTACTTTGCCGTCACCTTTTGCCGTCAGCCATCCATGCCTTTGCCGTCTGCCGTGGCAGATGGCAAAGTAGCTGATTCCTGTAGTGTGTGGTTATTGGTGTGCTCTCGGCCGGCTCCAGATGAATAAGATTCTTCGTCCATAGCAGCACCCAACCCTTGCATCTTCCAATCCGTGGTGGGGTCTCGTCGTCCTCTCCCACATGCTGTACTAGAGGAGGCAAATACTTGTGCCCCGATTTCACGCTAGACAAGTTAACCCTGAAGTGCCCAGCGGGGATCGGCTGGTTGTGGAATGTGGATTGCAAGGGGTTCATTATCATCCCCTTTCCCACGTCCACCTTCTGGCCTTTGATTAAGTAGAGTATGGTGCACAGGGTTTCTTCAGCCTGCAAACACATGTCTACGGCGTAAAACATCCAAAAGGCAACGAAAATGGAATATTTTTGTAAGTGCATCTAGTGCCAGCCCTAGTTGGTTTTGGAGTATTGACGACAAACCTGGTTGAGGGACTAATGTGTTTGTGAGAATTGTAGGATAACACAGGTAGTAGTCCCTCATTTATTTGGTTTACCTACCGGAGATGACCCCTAAAAATGTATGAAGACATTGAAGACAAAGGTGGTATGTGAAGATATTCACATTGAAGACTATGACAAGAAAAGACATCGCGTGAAGACTATGGAGCGCGAAGACTTAGTTGTTTCGTTGTTTCCTTTTCTTCTTTGTTGAGCCATAGGAAACACCATACTGTTAAGTGGGGTCCTAGTGAACAAAGTCAGAGTGACTGAAGTGATGCTTAACCAAAATCCTATGTCTTCGAGCAAAGGCAATGAGAGCAAATCTTATCTAGAGCTGGATGAGTCAGCTTCACTTGTAGCCCAAGTAAAGTTGCCGCGTGTGTTTGAAATTTGACCATTGGAACATGTGTAGTTCCTTAGTGACCCGGGGTCATTTCGGACAAATCAGGTCGGGTTGCCTAGTTGCTATAAATAGCCCACCCCCTACACCATAAATTGGTGGCTGCTCAGAGTTAGTGCACGACTTTTGTCGTTTGAGAGAAACCCACCTCCGAAGCTTTTGAGAGAGAAATCCTTGCGAGGACAAAGCCCTAAACACCTAGAGCCAAAGAGTGTTAGGCATCACTGAAGTCTTCCTGTCTCTGTGATCTGAAGACTTGTTACACTCGAGGACTGCGAATCCTCTAGCCGGTTAGGTGTCGTGTTCTGAGCATCCAAGAGTCATTGTGGATCGCCGTTGAACGAAGTCTGTGAAGGTTTGGAAGTCTACCTTGAAGACTTACCTGAGTGATTGGGCGAGGACTGTGTGTCCTTAGCTCAAGGGGAATAAGGTGAAGACACGGTCTTCTGAGTTAAATCTCAGCCTCCCTAACTAGACGTATAGTTGTCACAGCAACTGGAACTGGTCCAACAAATCATTGTCTTCAACAAGCAATTGGTTATATCCATCCCTTCTCTTTATTTATAGTTGGTACTTGTGAAGTCATTGTCTGTTTGCATTATCTGTTTATCTTCACTGTGTGACTGTTTGTTCTGATTTGCTTCATACTATCTTCCATCCTGATCCATACTGCCTAGTTGCTATTAGTCTTCGTGCTTTCATTTCATTGTATACTTGACTATGGCTTGCCTAGTGTAGTCTACCATCCGCTGCATGTTTATAGGTTCATTTCTATCTTTTGTCTTTGAAACATCCATGTTTTGAAGACTTTCATAAAAATCGCCTATTCACCCCCTCTAGTTGATAACTAACACTTTCAATTGGTATCAGAGAAAGGTACTCCCTTGTTCTGTGTGATTCGGTTTAACCACCTGGAGTTTTAGCTATGTCGACTACAGGGATAATCAAAGTCTCTGCTGTGTGCCCCGTCTTCGATGGAACTGAATATCCCTACTGGAAGAATAAAATGCGTATGCATCTTGAAGCCATTGATGTCGACCTCTGGTATGTCGTGAAGAATGGCGTTCCAAAGACTGGTGAAGGTGTCACCCCTGCTGATGTCAAGAAGTTCATTCAACTGGATTCTACTGCCAAGAACATCATTTGTGGTCATCTGACCAAAGGACAGTATGGCCGTGTGAGTGCTCTGGAAACATCGAAGCAAGTCTGGGACTGGCTCTCCAAGGTCAACGAAGGTGTCTCCACCCAGAGAGATCAAAGGATCAGTGTCCTTCGCAACCTCTTCAACCGCTTCAAGAGAAACGACAATGAGAATGTTCAGCTCATGTTTGATCACCTCACTCACATCACAAATGAGCTTCAAGCCCTCGGCGCTACTGAGATCACCAAGCATGAAATCGTCAAGACGCTCCTGAGATCACTTGATAGCTCATTTGACACCCTAGCCCTGATGATTCAAGAACACCCTGACTTCAAGACACTCGATCCGTCTGACATACTTGAAAGGCTCAACACACATGAGTTTCGGCTTTCCTAGAAAAGAGATATCTACGGTCCCAACTATGGCCGAACTTGCGCCTTGAAGGCAAAAGCTGTTTCCTCATCTGATGAAGAATCTGACTGCAGTTCTGATGATCCTGAAGATATTGGAAAGGAGCTTGCTATGCTAGTGAAGAAGTTCACTAGGAAGAAAGGCTTCAAAAAGTCTTCACGATCTAGCTCAAGGAATGATGAAGCTTCTACTCATGACTACAAGAAGAGAACATGCCACAAGTGCAAGAAACCTGGTCACTACATCTCTGAGTGTCCGCGGTGGGATAATGAGAACAACAAGAAGAAGAAGTGCAAGGAATATGATTCTAACGACAAGAAGAAAAAGAAATACTCAAAGTATTCTTCCAAGTCTTTCTCAAAGTCTTCATCACACAAGAAGAGCTCATCTGGCAAGGCTCGTGCATTTGTTGGCAAGGAAATGGATTCGGAGGAGGAGTCTACTTCTGAGGAGGCGGAGGTGGAGTCTAAGGAGGACTCCGACTCTGGCGTCGTAAGTCTGGCTAAAGCCTACGTTGCCAAGTCCATCTTCAACACTGAAGACAATGGTTCCATCACCCACGCTGATGACAAGGACGACTCCGCTCCCACCTATTGCTTCATGGCACGTGGTACCAAGGTAAACTCACGCAATGCTCACTATCAAACATCCAATGAAGATGAATCTGATTGTGATTCCAAACCCAGCTACAAAACACTTGCTAAAATTGCAACTGAACAACAGAAAGCTATGGAACATATTCAAAAACTGTTAGACAAAAGCGATGACCTGTTGGACGCGGAAATGACTCGATCTCAGTCCTTAATTGAAGACATAAAAAATCTTCATGTTAAGTATGAGGAACTGGAAAGTCTTCATGAAACCCTCTCAACAACTCATGAAAAGCTTTCCTATGATTATCTTCAAAGGAAGCAAGAACTTGAGAAATTGAGAGCAATTCACGAAGATCTTCAAAAGGAAAACGAGTCACTTCGCGCTCAACAGATCAGTCCTGCTCAGGAAGGATTTGAACCACCATGTCTAAAATGCCTTGAGCGTGATAACACTACTTCTATTGCTGAATGTTCTACTGTTGCTACTGTTGCAATATCTTCAACTGTTGATGTGGTAACTAACCCCTCTGCTAAGGATGCCACTGCTATTGCTGATGAAAATGCTAGGTTGAAGACATTGCTTGAAACAGGGATGTACAAAACTCTCAAAGGGCATCAGACACTATGTGATGTCCTCAAAAGGCAGATTCTGAACCGAAACCCTAGGAAAGAGGGTGTTGGGCTCGAAAGGAAAATGAATGCTGATGGCTCTTACTGGAAGCCTGAGCAGTACCCCAAAACCACATGGGTTGCTGCAAAGGAACCTTCAATGGATCCATCCACCCTATCTGGCTTCACTTGTGCTAACTCTCTTGTCATTGATGAATCCTTTGATGCAAACTATAAACTGTTTAAGAATCAGAATGGTGAAGTGTTTGCCAGGTATATTGGTACTAACTGCAGGAATGGGCCACCTATGAAGAAAGTCTGGGTGCCCAAAAGGTGTCTGGAGAATCTTCGTCTGAATGTCGTCATGACACCATAAGGGAAGAAGACAAACCCCGGACCACAGGCTTCATATGGTCCAAACGCTTCATACAGACAGAGGACTCACCTGAGTTGCACTAACACAAATGTTTTGCAGGGAAACCATACTCAGGCCTATGAATATGAGCGAGTTTCATCAAACCGCCATGTTCATAAGACTAAGAACTACTCTGCTTATTCTTATGAGTATTATTCACCTCCTGCAAAACTATTTGCCAGGGCTTCAAAGCGAAAGTTCTCAGATGTTGCACTTAGACTCATTGCTTCGAAGCCACCCTTGAAGATGTGGGTGGCTAAGAAAGCTTAACTCTCTTTTGCAGGGAAAGGTCTCCAGCCGAAAATCAAATGCGTCTGAAGCTATTGCTGGGGACCTAAAACATCTTGTGGGGCACAAGATAAAATGCCCAAATGATCTTATTATGTATTGCATTCCTAAATCGCTTAACATGCATCCTATCAGTTCTAACCTCGACCTAAGCTTTCATAATCCACTTGCTCGTCAAATGCTTATGCTTCATAATACTCTTCGTGAAGCCTATCCCCCCTAACTGTTCTATAGGGTATGACACCAGCTGCTTCAGAATGGATTATCGATAGTGGATGCACTAATCATATGACTGGTGATCAAAGTCTTCTCATGGACTCAACCTTATGTCCATCTGAGAAGAGTCACATCACATTTGCTGACACTGGTAAAAGCAAGGCATTGGGTATAGGTAGACTTGCAATCTCAAAGGATCAGCACATGGATAAAGTGATGCTTGTTGAATCCCTTGGCTTCAACGTAACGTCTGTCTCAATGCTTTGCAATTTGAACATGATTGTGATATTTGGAAAATATCGTTGCCTTGTTCTAATGGAATCTAACTAGTGTCTAGTCTTTGAAGGGTATCGGAAAGATGATTTGTACATGGTAGATTTCTTAGCAGGACCACAGCTTGCCGTATGTCTTGTTGCAAAATCTTGAGAGTGCTGGCTCTGGCATCGGAGGCTAGGGCATGCTGGCATTAGGAATTTGCATACTCTCATAAAGAACAAGCACGTCATAGGCATCGAGGGCGTCAAGTTAAAGAAGGATCACTTATGCGGTGCCTGCGAAGCTGGAAAGATGACGAGGGCCAAGCATCCCTCGAAGACAATCATGACAACGACTCAACCCTTCGAACTGCTACACATGGACCTTTTCGGCCCTACTCACTACTCTATTCTAACTACTACTGCTTCTCTATGGCTTCATCATTGTTGATGATTATTCAACATATACATGGGTACACATAATCCTCTACAAGACTGAAGTGTAGGATGTCTTCAGACGCTTCACCAATCGAACCATGAACAACTATGGCGTCAAGATCAAGCACATCAGAAATGACAATGGCACTGAATTCAAGAACACCGGCCTCGACACTTATCTTGATACATTGGGCATCACTCATGAGTTCTCAACTCCGTACACGCCGCAGCAGAATGGCATCGTGGAACGCAAGAACAGAACAATCCTTGAGATGGCTCGGACAATGCTCGATGAATACGAGACACCAAGAAAGTTCTGGCCTGAAGCTATTGATACTGTATGCCATGTCATCAACTGTGTTTATCTTCACAAGCTTCTGAAGAAAACATCCTATGAACTCCTCACTGGTAAGAAGCCAAATGTCTGTTACTTCAGAGTATATGGTGCTAGGTGCTGGATCAAGGATCCACATCACACTTCAAAATTTGCACCGAAAGCGCATGAAGATTTTATGCTTGGTTATGGAAAGGATTCGCACTCCTACAGAGTCTTCAACCTCTTTCACTATAAAGTGGTTGAAACTGTGGATGTGCGGTTCGATGAGACTAACGGCTCGCAAAGAGAGCACCTGCCAAATGTGCTAGATGAAATTCCACCTGGTGAATCCATCAAGCTTATGGTAACTGGAGATTTTATACCGTCTGAAGTATAGCCTGAAGAGGAACTTATCATTTCTGCACCCAATCAACCTGAAGACAATGCTCAGCCTGAAGACAATCCTCCAAACAATGACAATGATCAGCAAGAGCAAAATCTTCATTCAGTTCATCCTCGTGTTGCAAATGAAGTACAGATTGAGAAGATAATTGATAGCATCAATGCACCTGGTCCACTCACTCGTTCAAGGGCAACACAGCTAGCAAACTTCTGTGGGCACTTTGCATTTGTCTCAATATCTGAACCCAAGAAAGTTGATGAAGAATTCATGGAACTTGAATGGATTCAAGCTATGCAAGAAGAGCTTCAACAGTTCGAGCTAAATAATGTATGGGAACTGGTCAAGTGTCCTGATCCTTGTAAACACAATATCATAGGCACTAAATGGATATATCGCAACAAGCAAGATGAGCATGGTAAAGTTGTCAGAAACAAGGCTCGTCCCGTTGCTCAAGGATACACTCAAGTTGAAGGAATTGACTTTGATGAAACATTTGCTCCTGTGGCTAGGCTTGAAGCTATTCGCATACTGCTAGCCTATGCAAATCATCATAACATCCTTCTATATCAAATGGATGTGAAGAGTGCCTTTCTCAATGGCAAGATTGAAGAAGAAGTGTATGTTGCACAACCGCCTAGTTTTGAAGATCCAACACACCCTGATATGGTATACAAACTCAATAAGGACTGTATGGCCTCAAACAAGCCCCTCGTGCATGGTATGGCACACTCAAAGACTTCCTGAAGAGCAAAGGCTTCAAACCTGGTTCCTTGGATCCCACACTCTTCACAAAGACATATGATGGTGAAATGTTTGTGTGCCAAATATATGTGGATGACATTATCTTTGGTTGCACTAATCAAAAATACAGTGATGAGTTTGGACACATGATGCAAGAGCAATATCAGATGTCCATGATGGGTGAGTTGAAGTTCTTCCTTGGTCTTCAAATACAGTAGCAACACAACGACATCTTCATATCTCAAGAGAAATACCTCAAAGATTGCCTGAAGAAGTTTGGAATGCAAGACTGCAAAGGTTATACGACGCCAATGCCAACCAAAAGTCATCTGGGTCCTGACGCCAATGGTAAAGAGTTCGATCAAAAGGTATACCGCTCCATGATTGGTTCTTTGCTTTATTTATGTGAATCTAGGCCAGATATCATGCTTAGTGTTTGCATGTGTGCCCGATTCCAAGCGGCACCAAAGGAATCGCATCACTTAGCTGTGAAGCGAATTCTTCGATATTTGGCTTACACCTCAACGCTAGGATTATGGTATCCAAAGGGCTCAGAGTTTGATCTAGTTGGATTCTCGGATGCTGATTATGCTGGTGACAAGGTGGATCGCAAGTCTATATCAGGCACATGTCACTTTCTGGGACGATCACTTGTTTGTTGGTCTTCAAAGAAGTAGAACTGTGTATCTCTCTCCACTGCTGAATCTGAGTACATTGTTGCTGGATCTTGCTGCGCTCAGCTTCTATTGATGAAACAAACACTCAAAGACTATGGCGTTCATCTGAAGCAAGTGCCACTCTACTACGACAATGAAAGCGCCATCAAGATAGCCAACAACCCAGTTCAGCACTCGAAGACAAAGCACATTCAGATCCGTCATCACTTTCTCAGAGATCATGTCATGAAGGAAGATATTGATATCATTCACGTCAACACTGAAGAGCAGCTGGCAGATATCTTCACAAAGCCCTTGGATGAGAAAAGGTTTTGCAAGTTGTGGTGTGAGCTAAATATCTTGGAATCCTCAAATGTCCTATGATCAGGCACACATCCTAACACTTATGCATGTTCATGACTTAGATGTGCAACACACGAAGTAACATATATCTTCAACTAATGAAGACTTACACTCTAAGTGTGAATACATTAATGCGGAATTTAACTTCGGAGCGCCACGATAATTATGCGTCGTGTCTGGGTCTAATACTTCCTATACGGTGGGTGACGCCACCACCAAACTTTAGCTTGAAGTATTTTCTGTTGGCGTTACATTTGCAAAATCTTTGTGTTTGGTTTGTCTTCAGTATTAAGATGACTTCATGTTTATCTTCACTATATTGATTTGGTCTTATTCGGATATATTCATATATTAGCGTTCTGTCCTCTACAACATTCACTTATAGCTATGTCTTCTTGTTTGAATATTTTGAACTAAGTGAATGTGATCGGACCCTAACCTCTCTATGCTCCCGTCTCAAATCTATCTGTCCAAATCATATGCATTCTATTGAAACCGTCAAATGTCTTCTCTGCGTCCTTGTCAGCAGAAGACACAGAGACAAACATTAAATCTGATTTAAATGCTCTATCCTTTTTGCCTGAAACCCGGAGAAGCGGGCACGACCACCCGACAATCCAGGCGTGCGTGGGAACATGGAACAACTTCCAATGTGTTGCATGTTTGCCATGTGTCCTTCAGATGTGAATCGCCAGGGGCACCTGTGTAATAACGCTATGCCGTCCCTATCCTTATAAATACACGCCTCACACTAGTCATTATCTCCTCTTCCACTTCTCCTTCTTGCACAAACCCTAGCTCCACCGCTAGCCCTCGACGACGTCGGCGACAAAGCGCTTAGCTGTCGTGACCTCACCAACACCATCCTCACGCCGACTGCGGACATCGTCTTCTCCGCCGTCGCTGTAGGTGTCCTCCGTCACCAAGTTAGGGCACGGAAGATTGAACTTCTCAGCCTCATCTTCTACTCCGTCTAGCAGTTCCTCAAGTGGTAAATAAAACCTCTTTTTGCAGTCCTTTTGATCCGATAGATTCATCCTTCTCAACCACAAGTAGTTTCTGTCCCAACAAATTGAATCTATCATGTTCTGCATTTCATAACATGCCTAGTACGTTCAGTTATGCTTCACAAAGGAGTTAGATTCCTCACTTGTACTTATTCTTGGATTCGTACAAATCTGGAACCAACTCTCAACATATGAGTGAATGTCTTCGCACTATGAGGTCAATGTCTTCTAAACTGATTTATCTTCAAAATCTTTTGAGAATGCATATGACCTCTTCCCCTTCCCTCGCATCTCTAATGCTGTCACAGGTACATGTCTGTGGGAGAATCCCTTGGTTCTTGTAGTCTGCATTCATTTGCAGAATTCTTACAGCGTCACACCAATTCTCCCAAAGCCAATTCCTGTCTGACCAGCAGACGGAAGCCTTTGCAAGTTCTGAAGCAATTCAGTCTAAACTTCATGGCGACAAAAAAATCAGTCAGGAAGGGCGGCAGACGGCGCCGTGAAAACACTGCTAAGGACCTGCCACCAGATCTCTATGAGCTATACAAGTCAGATCCAGAAGAGACCTATGGAGAACGCAAGAACCGAATCCAATGGATTCGAAGACATTGGGCAGAGGAATGGTTCAAGTACAAATTTGTCACTGACGAATATGCAGAAAAGAATGCCATCAAGGGCCCTTGGGGAGATATTATATACAAAGGTCTTCAGCCCAAGTCAAAGTCCAAAGCTATTGCTCAAGGCTTCCACCCTTGCATGATCCGTGGACCTCAGCCTGGTAATGCCGACCCATCCTCTCTGTTATGGTGTCGTGAAGACAATCTCTTTAAGCGCAACTTCCAGTTTGCCAAAACTTCTGCCAAAGAGAACAAGAAGTCGCTTGGGTTAGACTTCAACCCCGGTCCCTTTGCTCCTCTTGCCGATGGCACACACGATGCTGAACCCAATATTGTTGGGCCCTTCTACAACCTTGAAGGTCTCATCACTCACATTCAGGTTCAAGGGGCAGCTGTGGATCACTCTGCAGATGACGCTGATTCTGACAAAGTGCCTGCACCACCGAAGCCCGTGAAGCAAAAGAAACCAAAGGCTTCAAAGCCCTCCTCTGCACCAAAAGTTTCGCAGGCGAAGCCTCTGGCCACTGAACCTCCTGAAGCCAGTGTGCAGTCTGAAGATCTCTCTCACATCTCCAAATCTGACAAGATGAAGAAGCCCATGCAACCAACTGGTCAAGCATTGACCCCTGCTGCCGTTTTGAGGAATGAGAACGAAGCCATTGATCTATCTACCGACGACGATCTTGGCGATGATGCTCTTGAGCTGCTTATAAAGAGCAAGCAAGAGGCGGAAATCTTCAATGATCTTCCCCTCTTTGATGTGGAGATCCTGTACAAGTTCATTGATGAGTGGTTCGATAGCCCAAACCTCAGCTTTGATGATCTTCAACTCCCAATTGGCCTCAGGGTCTCCTTCCATGGAGCCATTGTTCCTGAGCTGGCTCTTGCACAGAGAATTGTTGAGCTGAAGCACAAGATTGAATATGAAAAGGCTCAGTTCAAGAAGCACATGGTGTCGGAGTAATGGGCCACGGGTAGGCCAACCCAAGCCCCAGAACCTTTCAAGACATCGGGGCAGGCTGCGCCCCTCAAGACCCCAGGGCGAAGAGCCGCCTTCTAAGGAGTCGACGGCAAGACGGCCGAGTCCCAGGGACGACTTCAGGGTAAGCCGACTCCTGACTGGCGACTTCCAGATAAGCCGGCTTTGGGGAGTCGGCCTGCGACTCCAACAAACCCCATGTCCTCATCGGGAGGGACATGACCGGGAAGTGGCTACAGTAAAACCCGCTCCCGCCCCTTACCAAGGGCAGGCATGGGCACAGTACGCCGTACCCGTTGAGATCTCCGTGCGGCATGACACTGTTGCCGTGCCGGCCCTGACATCAGCACCGCAGGACCGAATCCAGCGCCCACGACGGCTTGTCTGTATGGCCCGGAGGCAGCAGGTCCCACCAGTCAGTGAGACCCCAGGAGACGGCAAGTGCATCACCAGTCGGCCCCCAGAGTCGACCAAGCACTCCCCCGGGGGGCCACGCGCCATTAATCAGATGTGATGGAGAGTGGCACTAGTGATCGCCCGCCAGGCGGCGGGGCTGTTGCCACGACTCCATGATCAAGCCCGCATCATCGGAAGCACAGCTACAGTAATCAGCAGCCGGCAAGACCCGCCCGCAGCGGACGCGGCCTGTCGGCTCCGTACCAGACCAGTCGGCGGGGCCCACCAGTCGGCGGGCCCCAGCAATCGGCGGAGAAGACGGAGGCCAGAGGCACTGACGGCTGGGCCCGCGTCCAGACGGATTACCATTGTACCCCTAGGGGGTAAGCCTATATAAACCCCCCAGGGCACCCATGCAAAGGGTTGGAATGCATTAGCTCTAGACCAGATCGTATAGGAGGGAGAGAGCTAGCCCTGCCCTCCCCTACCTCCAGGAAACAGCTCAAGGAGCAATCATGTAAGCACTTTGCCATAGTGATCATGCGGAGACCCCGCAGAGCAGCAGTAGGGGTATTGTCTCCCCGGAGAGCCCTGAAGCTGGGTAAGATTCGCCGGCGTGCATGTCTTCGCCTCATCCCATTTCCAGGCACCGGCGACGTTCTACTCGCCCCCACCATGATAAACCATCCTTTAGCATATGTCGCACCCAAACCCTGACATTTGGCGCCCACCGTGGGGCCTGGTGCACCGCCGTGTGGAGACCTGTTCTGGACGGGAAGCCTTTTCCTCCCTGGCGAGCGCAGCCAGCTAGGCACGCCAGACGGAGTTTGCGCCGACACGCTGCGTGGCGTAGAGATCGCCTGCGCAGCCAGTTGCCTCGCCGAACTTGTCGGAGAGGTTCGCATCTCCGACGAACCTGCATCCAACACAGGCACGGGCAGCTCTGAGAGCCTCCTCGTGGGCCTCCTCGATCAACTCCACGTTTCCAGTGAGCCTGCCGTAGACTTGGAGTCTGTAGGCTCCACCAACCCGATGCTGGTCGACTCCGACACCGCGTCGCTCGACGCGTTCCCCACTAATGTGGTGGTCTACGACGAGCCTCTCCCTCGCGCGGAGAGCGACGGAAGCACCGTCACCGAGGTGCTCATCATCAATCATGACGGGCTCCCCGGTGGAGGAGCGCACGACTCACTCGGCGCGGCGCTACAAGACCTAACTGCGTCCATTCCGGAAGACGCTGACGCAGAGACGTTGGAGGCGCGCCGCCTTCAGCTTGTCGAAGGCGCGAAGAAGCTGGCCAGCATGAGACGCTTGTCAAAAGCCTACCAGCGGGAGATGGATCGCGCCGTTGGCGGCTCGCCGGCCCCGGTAGGGCCCAGCCGCCTTGGCGCGGTCTAGCAGCGCGGCATAGCCATCGCCAACCTGTTTGGGGCCAGCCGCCCTGTGTATGCTACACCAACGGAGAACATCCGAGCCGCCCAGGCAGCGGCGGACGAGCTGGACAATTTCGAGGGCGAAGAACGCCACCTGATGATGGAGCGAGTCCAGCGGCTCCTCGACGCGGCTGCCGCGCAGAACGAGGCCGGTTGCCGCACGGAGGCGCCGCAGCGGCAAAACGACGACATTCGCCGAGATCAAGGCACGACGTCTCGGACGCCGACTGGCGGTGCCCGAGGAAGAAGAGACAAGGATCCGGCTGTCAGCCACAGTCAGACTCATATTACCATAGAGCGCGACCGAGACGGCCGCCCGAGAGCAGTGCAACGACGGGACGACTGTCCGCCTCCTCCTCCTCGCAAGGAGAGGCGAGTCTCCCCACCGCCTGTTGACCATCCGACTCTCGGCGATTGCCTTGGCCGCCGAGAGGGATTCGGAGAAAATGACGCCCGCCACCGGATCGACCGACTTCACTGATCCCTAGCGCTGGAAGAAGAAGACGAGTTGGGTCTGCCTTGTTTCGGACCCCGCATTCGAGACGAGCCCTTTCCTAGGGGGTTCACGCTCCCAAGAGACACGCCCAAGTATACCGGCTCCGTGAAGCCGGAAGACTGGCTGGTCGACTACTCCACGGCTGTCAACATAGCAAACGGCAACAAGCGTGTTGCCGTAAAATACGTTCCGCTCATGCTCCAGGGCACGGCATGGACGTGGCTGAACATCCTGAAGCCCCGCAGCATCGACAGCTGGGTCGACTTCACCGAAGCGTTCGTCCGCAACTTCACCAGCACGTACAAGCGCCCTCCCAAGCCTCGTCAGCTCTCCTTGTGCGTGCAAGGTCCCGACGAGTCGACTCGCGACTACCTCACGCATTGGGTCGAGCTTCGGAACTCCTGCGAGGGCGTGCACGAGGTGCAGGCCATCGGGTACTTCACTTCCGGGTGCAGAGAAGGCACCCTCCTCAAGCACAAGCTCCTCTGCGATGAGCCAGAAACCCTCGACGAGCTGCTGATCATAGCGGACAAGTACGCCACGGCCCACTCCTCCATGAAGGCGGAGATTCAAGTCAACACAACTGGTAAAGTGGCCCCTCAAGCTCCAAGAACTCTGGCGGGAGACGCCAATCAGCGACAACAGTAGGGCAACCACAAGCGCAAGGCCCCGCTGCCGGCTTCCAGCAGTCGGCAGGTCGCGAGCGTTGAAGCCCAGCAGTCAGACGGGCAGCCTCCGCCCAAGCGACAGAAAGGCGGCAAGCCCAACTGGTTGCCGGCCTTCTCCTACGAGCAGACTTTGGATGGACATTCCAAGTTCCATAGCAGCGCAAAGCCGTCGAATCACACCACTCAAAAGTGCCACTGGCTCACCAGGATCGCCAAGGGAGACGACCTCCTGCCTCCCCCGCCTGCTGGGCAGCCGCCTCCGCCTCCGCCCCAGCAGCCGGCTGTCAGGCCAGTCGGCGCAGTACAAGACAAATACCCTGAAGAACACGGAGCCTATGTGGTGTTTACCAGTATGGGCGATGATCGACGCAGCAGGCGGCTGCAGCGACAAGAGGTGAATGCAGTAGCATCAGAGACGCCAGAGTTCATGCACTGGTCCGAGAAGCCCATCAGCTGGAGCAGGGCTGAGCATCAAGATGTGATGCCGAGTCCGGGCTCCTATGCCTTGGTCCTGGATGCCACCTTAGCTACGGATAGACGAGCCATGCGTTTCTCGCGAGTTCTGATAGACGGAGGCAGCAGCATCAATATCCTGTACAAGGACACCATGGAGAAGTTAGGAATCAAGCAAAGACAGCTTCAGAATAGCCGGACTGTGTTCCACGACATTGTTCCTGGGCTTTCCTACTCACCGATTGGCAAGATTTTGATGGACGTCCTCTTCGGAGACAAAGATCACTTCCGCCGAGAGTCGGTTTGGTTTGAGGTGGTGGACCTTGAGATCCCATACCATGCGCTACTCGGCCGACCCGCCTTGGCCAAATTCATGGCGGTCCCCCACTACGCCTACCTCAAAATGAAGATGCCCAGCTCCAGGGGAATTCTGACTGTAGCCGGCGACTACCGGAAGTCATCTGCCAGTGCGGCTGAGAGCAGTGGGCTAGCCGAGTCCCTGGTGATCACGGCCGAGAAGCGTCTCCTTGAGCGAGTTGTGGCGATGGCCGACAAGCAGCCAGAGGCATCGCCCAACCCAAAGGAGTCAGAGGCTGAGGGTTCGTTCAAGCCGGCCAAAGAGACAAAGAAGATACCCTTGGATCCGGAGCACCCAGAGAGGTACGCTGTTGTAGGCGCGAACCTCGACAGTAAATAGGAAGGCGAGCTCGTCGATTTCCTCCGTGAGAATCAGGACATCTTCGCATGGTCCCCCAAAGACATGCTAGGTGTACCGATGGAATTCACCGAGCACAAGTGACATGTCCGATCTGATGCAAAGCCGGCCAGGCAGCCCTTGCGCCGCCTATTAGAAGAGAAGAGAAGAGTTGTCGGAGAAGAGATAGCCCGGCTCCTGGCAGCCGGCTTCATTATGGAAGTATTCTTTACAGAATGGCTAGCAAATCCGGTCCTGGTACTGAAGAAGAACAAGCAGTGGAGAATGTGTATTGACTACACGAGCCTCAACAAGGCCTTCCCTAAGGACCCGTTTGCTCTACCAAGAATTGATCAGGTGATAGACTCCACAGCCGAATGCGAGCTATTGAGTTTTTTGGATGCATACTCAGGATATCACCAGATCAAGCTGAACCCGGCTGACAGACTGAAGACAGCCTTCATCACACCGTTTGGAGCCTTCTGCTACCTCACCATGACGTTCGGCTTAAGGAATGCCGGCGCCACCTTTCAGCGTTGCATGCAGAAGTGCCTCCTCAAGCAGCTCCGCGGGAACGCCCACGTCTACGTGGATGACATGGTGGTGAAGACGGAAAAGTGTGGAACACTGCTGGAAGACCTCAAGGAGACCTTCAAGAACCTGCACCGATTCCAGATCAAGCTCAATCCCGAGAAGTGTGTCTTCGGGGTACCAGCCGGCCAGCTCCTTGGCTTCCTGACCTCTGGACGCGGCATAGAGTGCAACCCTATAAAGATCAAGGCCATTGAGAGAATGGAGGTACCCAGCCGACTGCTGGATGTGCAAAAGTTCACCGGCTGCTTGGCGTCCATCAGCCGATTCATCAGTCGGCTGGGCGAGAAAGCTCTCCCCTTATACCAACTCATGAAGAAGACTTTTTTCGAGTGGAACCATAAGGCGGACGAAGCTTTTCTCCAGTTGAAGAAGATGCTGACTACTCCACCCATCCTGGCGGCTCCGACTACCAAGGAACCTATGCTCCTGTACATCGCCGCCACCAGCCGGGTAGTCAGCACGGTCATCATAGTGGAACGCAAGGAGGATGGCAAGGCACTACCTGTCTAGAGACCGGTATATTACCTGAGCGAAGTACTGTCGACCTCCAAGCAGAACTACCCCCACTACCAGAAGCTGTGCTATGGCGTACACTTTACGGCCAAGAAATTGAAGCCTTACTTTCAAGAGCATCCGATCACTGTGGTCTGCACGGCCCCACTTGCCGAGATCATCGGAAGTCGAGATGCTTCTGGCCAAGTGGCCAAGTGGGCCATAGAGCTGGCTCCCTACACCATCCACTACCAGCCCCGCACCGCCATCAAGTCACAAGCACTGGCCGACTTCCTCGTCGACTGGGCCAAGACCCAGTACCTACCTCCAGCGCCTGACTCCACCCATTGGCGGATGCATTTCGACGGCTCCAAGATGCGCACCGGCTTGGGAGCCGGCGTCGTCCTCACCTCCCCTAAAGGTGACAAGCTCAAATACGCACTGCAAATCCATTTTGCTGCCTCCAACAATGTTGCCGAGTACGAGGCACTCATTCATGGTCTCCGGCTTGCCAAAGAACTCGGCATCCGCCGGATCTTGTGTTATGGCGACTCGGACTTAGTGGTCCAGCAGTCATCTGGCGACTGGGACGCGAAAGATGCAAACATGGGGAGTTACCGTTTCCTCGTGCAGCAACTCAGCAGGTATTTCGAAGGGTGCGAGTTCCTCCATGTGCCAAGAAACGACAACGACCAAGCAGACGCCTTGGCACGAATCGGATCTACCCGCCAAGCAATACCATCCGGCGTTGCCCTTCAATTCCCCCTCAAGCCGTCCGTCAAGCCTTCACCAGAATCAGACTCCATCTTTGTGCCGGCTCCTCCCGAAGACGTCGGATCCGACTCCAGAGCCCCGGCAGACGGTATGGGGATTTTGGCAGATGGCTCCAAAGCCGCCATAGTTGAACCCGGCGCGGGGACTCCGGCGACGGACTCGAAGACTCCAGAACTCGACCCAAGGGCCGCGCCAGTCGGCCTGGGGACTTCATTAACCCAGCAAGCGGTTGTTGACTCCAACCCGCCGCCTCCCAGCCCAACCGCCCTCGTCCAAGTCGCAGTTCTGGCAGTCGAAGAAATAGCAGCACCCTCATGGGCCCAGCCCATCCTCAAATTCCTAGTGAGCAAAGAGCTGCCGACTGATGAGACCTCAGCTCGGCAAGTACAACGCCGGGCGGCAGCCTACACCATAGTCAACAGAGAGCTGGTTAGGCGCAGCGTCACTGGTGTCTACCAGCGCTGCGTAGAGCCAGAGCAAGGCTAAGCAATTCTCAAAGACATCCATCAAGGCGAGTGCGGCTACCATGCGGCTTCAAGAACACTCTTCGCAAAAGCCTTTCGACATGGTTTCTTCTGGCCGACTGCCTTAGAAGAGGGCAAGGAATTGGTCCAAAAATGCAAAGGGTGCCAGAAGTTCAGCTCCAAGCCGCACCAGCCGGCTTCTGCACTCAAGACCATCCCCATTGCCTGGCCTTTCGCAGTTTGGGGTCCAGACATGGTGGGACCATTCAAGACAGCACAAGGTGGCTTAACTCACTTACTTGTCGCAGTGGACAAGTTCACCAAGTGGATAGAAGCAAAGCCAATCAAGAAGCTGAACGGTCCGACTGCCGTAACTTTCATCTCTGATATCACAATTCGGTACGGCATACCACACAGCATCATCACCGACAACGGCACAAATTTTTCCAAAGGTGCCTTGGCCCGTTTCTGCGCAACACAGGGCATCCAACTGGACTTAGCGTCCGTCGCCCACCCACAGTCAAACGGCCAGGTGGAGCGAGCAAACAGCCTCATCCTGTCCGGCATCAAACCCTGGCTGATCGAGCCTCTGGAGCGCTCGGCTGGCTGCTGGCTCAGCGAGCTACCAGCCGTCCTCTGGAGTCTGCGCACGACTCCAAACAAGTCAACCGGCTTCATGCCTTTCTTCCTCGTCTACGGTGCCGAAGCCGTCATCCCAACGGACATAGAGTTCGACTCCCCATGAGTCACCATGTACACCGAGGAGGAAGCAGAAGAAGCACGAAAAGACGGCGTCGATCTGCTGGAAGAGGGCCAGCTGTTGGCACTCAGCCGGTCCAGCATCTACCAGCAGAGCCTGCGCCGATACCATAATAGGAAGGTCAAGCCAAGATCTTTCCAAGAAGGCGACCTTGTGCTCCGACTGATCCAGCGAACAGCCGGCCAGCACAAGCTGTCGGCGCCTTGGGAAGGCCCTTTCATCATCAGCAAAGTACTGGGCAACGACTCCTACTACCTCATTGACACTCAGAAGCCCCGAGCACGCAAGAGGGACGACTCCGGCAAGGAGACAGAGCGGCCATGGAATGCAAGTCTCCTCCGAAGATTTTACAGTTGATGCAGTATGTACCACGCTACCTTTTGTATTAAAATACCAAGACTTCGGGCCCCCCGAGACGAGCTCGGGGACTGCCCTCTTTTGTCTGTATGATAAAAATTATGCCCCCAAGTATGTTACTCTTTGTTATGCCGCTTGGCACTGGGCTCGACAAGTCGGCCCGGGGACTTGCCGCCTTGCACTGTGAAATGCATCCTGAAGCCGGACAAGTAGTGTGTAACACCTAAACCGTCTCCAGTCAGAAGCCGCAGCTCGCAGAGCGACTGTACGGTGGGCAGAAGTTAGGTAGAATGGGCGTTCGCATGAAAAATGGGTAAGGACTCAAAGCATAAAACATAGCTCAAGACGGCTTCCAGCCTTTTTTCACAAACCGACCCTTGAATACTCGGATTGCCGCCTTCTATTCAACTTGCTCAAAAACTCTTAAAAACGGCTAAGTACTTGCCTTCCCAAAGTAGCCAAGCATTTGATCCAGCGGCAGTCCGCAGAGCGGCTGTCCGATTGGCAAGGCAGGCAACTAAGAGAAAGCGGCAAAGGAAAAAAGCCAAAAGAGCAATGAGCAAGAAAAGAGAACTTAGATAAATATATTTACATAACGTAGGCCCTTGGCCGAATCTTCGAGCAGAAGTTCAAAATACACCCCGCGGGTGGAATTGTGCAAAGTAACAAGTTCTTCAAAGACTACTAAAGCAGATAAAAAAGATAAGGCGGTAGCTTAGGAAGCAGCAGACGGATTCAGAGGGTCGGAGGAGGCGGCAGCGTCAGGTGTCGGGGCGGCCGGCTGGGTAGTCTCGGCTTGATCGCCTCCGGCGGCAGTCGGCTCGGTCGCACGCGGCTCGTTGCTGGAGGCGCGGTCGAGCTGAGGCTGGCCCTCCGCTCCGTCTTCTGGTGCCTCCGTCTTGCCTCCGTCCTCCGCCTCGCCTTCCTCCTTGACGCTGGAGCCAATCACCTCCGCCGAGTCCTCGCCGTAGTCTGGGTTCATCCCAAACCACTCCGGCGGTACCTCCTCGCCGTCTTCAGACCGCTCGGGGACGAAGATGCTGGTGTCAGTGTACTCAGCGATCGCCGTAGCACGCTTGACGAGGGCGTCTTCCGCAGCTGCCAGCTCTGGCTGGGCCTCCGATCGAAGTGTGGCCAGCCGGTCTAGTTCCAGCCCTGGATACCACGCCTTGACGAACTCCAAGGCCCGGTGCGCTCCAGCCCGGGCCGAAGAACCCTTCCAGGCCTCAAGACGACCAGCCGCGACCTCTAGCCAGTCGGCCGTCAGGCTGGGGGTGTGCAGAGCCTGCATATCCGGCCACAGGGCGGCAATCACCTAGGCACCGACACGCTGAAGCCAGCGCAGCATCCGGTGAGTCGGCCGAAGGTGAGCCTCGATGCTCAGGATGTGCTCGTCAAGGGTTCGGGGGGCGTCGGTGGCGATCTCTGTGCCCTCCGCCCTCCAACCTTCATGGTCAGCCTCGATGGCTTGGATGGCGGCCTACGAGTGCCCAGGAAAGAAGTCTGCCAAGACGGAAGAAACGAAGAAGCAAGTCAAAAACTAGGAGTCGGCACGACTTATAATCGGCAGCTCGAAGAAAGAAAGTAAAGAAACTCACCATCAACGATGTCTTTAATCTCATGGAAGCCGGAGGCCAGCATCACCTCCTTGTCAGACCAGGAGGAGCGTTCGATCGCGAACTCGGCCAGGAGGGCGGTTTCCGTCTCTTCCGCCTCCCTCTGCGTCTTCGCAAGCAGCTCCGTCTGCTCTGCCAATTGAGTGACCAGCAGATCGCGCTCTGTGGCGAGCTTGCTGCACTCCTCCCCTTTGGCGCGCAATGCGGAGTTGGCTTCGCTCAGCTTCTATTGAAGAGCAGCGTTGGCTCCTGAAAAGAAGGAAGAAAGAAGGAGTTAAGTCATCAATAAAGAAGGTCGTCGGGGAGATCCGGCCCGACTGCTCAGCAGTCAGCCCGAATCTCGGGGATTACAGCCCGCGGGTGTGCCAGTGCGCCCCCGCAAAGAAGAAAAAGGACTTACTCCGGCTCTCCGACAAATCAGCAGTCTGCTTGCCCAGCTCTTCAACGTTACGGTTGAAGGCAGTGACGCGGAGGTTGTGGTAATCCTGCGACAAGCGTTTCAGACAAAAAGTTAATACCCAGAGTTCATCAATTGGAGTTCCAGGCCGCCTGCTCAGCAGCCAGCCCGAAACTCAGGGACTACACCCAGTGGGTGCGCTGGCGCGCCCCCATAGAGAGGAATAAGAAAACAAGGACCAAAGGAAAAAACATACCCGGACGGTTGCCCGTGGTACCAGGTACACCTTGGTGCAATTCTGGAGAAAGTCGCCCTCAGCATGAAGCTTCGCCTGGACGTCCAGAAGCGCCTGGTTTAACGGCCCTGTGCCGCCTCCTCGCACGCACCCAATGGGCGCGGCGCTCGTCGCTTTGGCGTCGGGGTTCGCCGAGCTGGCGGTGCCAGCCTCCAGGGGGCGGGGTGCCGAAGTCGCCTTCTCCAGACGGTGGCGCGTTGGCGAGCCGACTTGGAGGAGTAGCCTCGCCACGCCCTCGTCTTCGGTTGGCGGCACCAGAGGGTCCGCTGGCTGTTTGCCTTGCGGGCTCCCAAACGGCGGCGGAGGTGGTGGCGGAACAATCACGCCCGGCATAGAGGAGTCATCGCCTTCCCTCTCCCTGACGGGGTTCTCGCCGCCGGCTTCCCCAGTCTGCCCTGTGAACTCCGGAGGCGGCGGCACAGAGTTCAGCGGGGTGATGAACACCGCCGATTGGCGGCGCGCGGCCTCCTCAGCCTGCCGCTTCGTCGCGGCGACGGCTTCGGCCTCCGCTAGTTTCTTCTTGGCGTAGGCCTCCGCCCTCTTCTTTGTTGCGCTTCTCCTGCGCATTTCGCTCTGTTGCCTCCCGGAGGTCAGCGGCGGGGTCAATCCGCCGGGTGGTGGTGGACGTCTCCGCTGACCCCATGACGGAGGCGGCGGTGACCCTCTCAAGAGTGAGGGGAGTCCTAAAGCAAGGGAAGCAGGCAAAAGACTCAGACAAAGCCACAAAGAAAGAATAAAGCGTTGAGACAGAATACTCACACGGAGACCAGTGACAGCTTCTTCACTTCCTTACGGAAGCGGATGGCCATCGCAGCCGCCTCGTCCCGCCGGGTCGCCGCGGCCGAACCCTTGGGTTTCTTCGGCCGACTGCCGAACAAAGTCGGCACGACCCTACGCTTCTTCCCGTCGGCCGGAGCGCCCGGCGCGGCAGAAGAGCCCGCGCCAGGCTGGCTGGCTCCTAGCCGATGGTGGGGGGCGACTTCTCCCTCGGCATCATCGTCAGGCCAGTCGGCGAAAGTGGCCGAAGGCCTGGAGCCGCCTGCTGCTCCTCCTCCTCCCTCGGCGTCGTCCTCCAGAGCCGCCGCCCCCAGACCAGTGTCGTCGACGTCGCTCTCCGCCCGGTCGGCAAGGAACTCGCGGGCCGGCCCCGAGGTGCCGGCTGGTGGATGGAGGAGGGGATTTTGACCAAAGCTGACTGGTCAAAACAAACTTGGCAAGAAAGAAGACAATCCAAAGAAAGAAAGAAAAGGCAACTCACCACGGGCGGGGGGTTGGCGCGGGAGTACGGCTCCTTGCCGAACCGCCAATCCTCCAGGAGCTTGCTGTCTGAGAGGTAGTTCACCATGTAGGCCACCTCCTCGTCAGGCATGTCCTTGGTGCACATCCGACTCGGGTCGTGGCGCCCGCTCATTTGGCATATCATGTGGGGGCGACCTTGGAGCGGGAGAACTCGGCGCGCCACGAAGGCTTCCAGCAGGTCTGGACCAGTCAAGCCCTCCGACTGCGTCAGCACTCGGAGTCGCGCGACGGCGCCGGCTCCCACAGGCGTCAGCGACTTGGCCCGGTACGACCAGTTGGGCAGCCTCCCAGCCGGCGGGCCGGCTTTGAAAGCCGGCAGGTTGACCCAGTCGCCCCTCGCGGAGACGCTCCTGACATAGAAGTACGATCTCTGCCACATCTTCATCGGCTTAATCAGCGAGATGGTGGGGAAGGGGTTGTTGGCCCCCAACCTTCGCATGATGATGAAAGCGCCGCATTGAGCCGGCACGCCTGCAGCCTGGGTGACGAGCTTGGAGAAGAAGAACTCCCCCCAGAGCTCGAGGGTGGGGAGGACTCCGAGGAAGCCTTCGCACAAGGCCACGAAGGTGGACAGCAGCACCACCGTGTTGGGGGTGGGGTGGTGCGGCTGGAGGCCGTAGAACTCCAGGAAGGAGCGGAAGAAACTGCTCGCCGGCAGCCCCAACCCGCGCAAGCAGTGCGAGCGGAAGATGACCCGCTCGCCCTCCTGCGGCGCGGGGGAAATCTCCCCCCTCGGTGCAAGATGCACCCGCACGTGATCCTTGCCGGGGAGCCGACGAGTCTTGCGGAAGAACTCGATGTGGTCGCCGTGAACTTCGGAGCCGTCCCAAGTGCCAGAGCGCACCGAGGGAGGCGCGGTGGCAGAGGAAGAACTCATCGCGAGCTGATCGCCGCGGCATTCGTCGAAGCTTGGGCGCGCGGCGGAGCGAAGAAGAAGTAGAAGGAGGAGAGCGAGGAGCAGTGAGAATGAGGAGAGCAAGGAGTAGTGGAAGGAGGGCGCGCGTGCCCCCCTCTTTCCCCTACTTATAGCCTCGTGGGCTGCGAAGCCGAGGGGGCAGTCGTGGGATTTACTGCACCCACGGCCCCACAACCCCCACGTTCCACAACAAAGTTACTGCGCGCAGTAACTCCACGGGAATCACAACCGTCCGCCGGGGCCGCAGTGGATTCGCTCGGGCGCCGAGGCGCGGTAGTGGCGGGCCCGCCTATGGGCCTGTCCCGTCGCGCGCGTAGGCTGGCAGAATGGCCCAGCCACGTGTCATCGCATGACAGGCCTAGAATGGGCGGCGTCCTGGAGGCTTAACTAGAACGCTACTTGGATCCCGTCGCGATGTTCGAAATATTGTGCGAGTCAGAGTTGGGCGAGTCCGACTCCTTCTAACCGGCCCGGCAGAAGTCAACCAAGAACCATGTGTTGAGCACTCAGAAAGAGAAACTGCTGAGGCTTCTCGGCCGATCGTTCGCGGCGCCTCACCAGCTTCGGGGACTACTGTCGGAGTAATGGGCCACGGGTAGGCCAACCCGAGCCCCAGAACCTTTCAAGACATCGGGGCAGGCTGCGCCCCTCAACACCCTAGGGCGAAGAGCCGCCTTCTAAGGAGTCGACGGCAAGACGGCCGACTGCCCACTCACGGCCGAGTCCCAGGGATGACTTCAGGGTAAGCCGACTCCTGACTGGCGACTTCCAGAGAAGCCGGCTTTGGGGAGTCGGCCTACGACTCCAACAAACCCCATGTCCTCATCGGGAGGGACAGGACCGGGAAGTGGCTACAGTAAAACCCGCTCCCGCCCCTTACCAAGGGCAGACATGGGCATAGTACGCCGTACCCGGGGAGATCTCCGTGCGACGTGATACTGTTGCCGTGCCAGCCCTGACATCAACACCGCAGGACCGAATCAAGCGCCCACGACGGCTTGTTTGTATGGCCCGGAGGCAGCGGGTCCCACCAGTCAGTGAGACCCCAGGAGACGGCAAGTGCGCCGCCAGTCGGCCCCCGGAGTCGGCCAAGCACTCCCCCGGGGGCCCACGCACCATTAATCATATGTGATGGAGAGTGGCAATAGTGATCGCCCGCCAGGCGGCGGGGCTGTTGCCACGACTCCGTGATCAAGCCCGCGTCATCAGAAGCACAGCTACAGTAATCAGCAGCTGGCAAGACCCGCCCGCGGTGGACGTGGCCTGTCGGCTCCGTACCAGACCAGTCGGCGGGCCCCAGCAATTGGCGAAGAAGATGGAGGCCAGAGGCACTGACGGCTGGGCCCACGTCCAGCCAGATTACCATTGTACCCCTGGGGGGTAAGCCTATATAAATCCCCCAGGGCACCCATGCAAAGGGTTGGAATCCATTAGCTCTAGACCAGATCGTACAGGAGGGAGAGAGCTAGCCCTGCCCTCCCCTACCTCCAGGAAACAGCTCAAGGAGCAATCGTGTAAGCACTTTGCCATAGTGATCATGCGGAGACCCCATAGAGCAGTAGTAGGGGTATTATCTCCCCGGAGAGCCCTGAAGCTGGGTAAGATTCGCCGGCGTGCATGTCTTCGCCTCATCCCGTTTCCGGGCACCGGCGACGTTCTACTCGCCCCCACCATGATAAGCCATCCTTTGGCATATGTCGCACCCAACCCCCGACACATGGCCAAGCTCAACGTGGAAGACGTCCAAAACTTCAAGGTCATGTTGCATGAGCTCAAGGAGGCGTTCCACAAGAAATGTGAAGAAGCTAAAGGTTCTCGAGAGTGCATGAAACACCTGGCTGCCAAATGTGTTCAAGGCTACAATGAAGCTGAAAAGCGCAAGGCTCTGGGGCGACCTAGCATCGACCCCAGAATGGCAGCCAAGAAGAAGAAGAAGCCTGTTGTGGCCCAACCTGAAGCACCAAGGCAGGAAGAACCTCACATTGTCTTCCCTGCCAGTATGACAGGCTCGAAGCCTAAGGTCCCCACAGTGGCTTCGGAGCTCAAGAAAACAAGGGCAGCTGAAGCCGAAGCCCACAAGCGCAAGGCCAAGCACACCACTGACGACGCTCCAACAACAAAAAAGAGAAAGACAAAGAAGAAAGATCGGGCTGCTCCCACAGATCCCCTTGTTGTCAAGCCGATCTCAGTGGCTCGTCCTGCGTCTGAACATAGGGAGCGCTACTTGATAGTTCATGAGCCTACTTCCACAGAGGCTCCTGAAGCTGAAGATGTTTCAGCTGTTGACCCCACCGCAACTGGAGACATTGGTCATCAAGACAATGTTGAAGATGATGAAGTCCTTCCTCAGATCGAACACAATGTGGTATCATCGCCTGTTCTCATGAACAGCCAAAACATCAGCATTGGTCGTCCATTGACGCCAATTGCTCAAGATGACTCATGGGCTGATCACCCACAAGACTCCCCCCGTCAAGAAGATTAATCACCAAGTACTCCCCCACCTCAAGTCACCACTCCGGTGCTTGAAGACAATGACTTTGTGGCCCAACCAACTCCATCTTCACAAGCGTCGCCAGCGTTCCGCAGGCTTTGCAAAGGACCAAGGCCACAGGTCACTTTGTCAAAAGTTCCAGAAGGAGAAGAGCGCCAATCCATTTCACGCCAAGTCTTTCCTGAAGCCTCTCCTACTGTGAACATCCCCGAATCTGAAGCCAAAGCGGCTGAAGATATTCCGGCTGCATCAGCCGATGAACAAGAAGAGCCAAGAAGTGAAGAAGAACGTGTTGCTACACCCCAACCAACCCTGAAGTTGTTCTCGAGGAGAATGTGTCCGACCCTCCAGCTACTCGAGTGGAGGTTGATAACAATGAGGCGACCACCAACACCCAAACTGAAGCCAATGACGTTGTCATGGCTGAAGCTACTGTGGCGCCTGAAGTTAATGTGGTGCCAGAAGTGATTACACCTGAAGCCAATGCTGCTCCTGACGCAAATCTGCAGCCAGAAGTCAATACCACTACCATTGCCACTGCTCATGTACCTCCTCCACGGCCACACACCATCGAGCAAGCATATGATCATGGTCAGCTGGTCACTGTTAAATGGCCCATTCTGGTTCCCCCACCTGCTGCTGGTCCGCAATTTGACTATCATATCAAGCACAGGCCTCACGTCCAGAAGCCAAAGCCAAGGTTGCCTAGGTTTCCAGGTACAGCAACCTCACCAGGATCGTTCAATGTGAATGGCTTCATTGCGCACAACACTTTCTTTGATAGTGCCAAGAACCCCTATTCCAAGCCAAGAATTTCATCTGATCGGTTCTGGAGCTATCAGCAACGCAGTTACTATTCTTGTGTTCTCTATGATCAAGGGCGCATCTTTCCTCATATGCGTTTAGACAGCGAAGCCATGGCTAGCCTGCCTTGCCTAGGAGAAGCCCTTGACTGCTTCAAAGATGCTGGTCTTCTCCCATTTGTGACAGCAAAAGAACATTGGAATGAAGAGCTTCTGTTTCAATTCTAAGCTACCCTCCACATTCGTGGCTACAACAGGGATCCGAAGATATGGATCCTTGAGTGGATGACGGGCGATGTACATCATGAAGCTAAAGCCCAAGACATCATCGAGCTTACAGCCCTGCCCACTCCTGGCGAACATTATGAACTAGGTTGTCAACTACACCAGAATGCTTTGGAGAGCATATTCTAGAAGCCAGAGCCTAATTTGAGCCAAATGCTGAGCATGATGAAGCCTCTGCCACGCGACGCTGAATACCCAACAGAATTCTTTGTTGAAGACCTTGAGTATCCGCCCCGCACCATTTATCATATCATCAAGCGTACTCTATGGCCTGTCAAAGGACATTCTTCTGCAGCGAAGCTTGAAGGAGCAATGAAGACTTTGGTTTTCTATATCTTCAATGGCATCTGCTTCAATGCTCAAGACTTTTTCATTAGGTAATTGGCTGCATCTGGCTCCGACATCTTTGGTCTGAAGTTCTATGCTCCATGGGTAATGCGCCTAATCAAGCTTCACTCTACAATCAACTATCAGCCTTCTGCACGCAATCATCTCATATTCTTGCCAGAGGTTGATATGTCTGTTAAAGCCATCTACCTAGAGCCTGCCAAAGAGCATGTTACTCTTCACAATGCTGATCACCAAAGCTTCTCACAGCCCATTGAAGGAGTTCAGGCCATTTCTTGTGTTTATCCCTTGGCTGGCAATAAACGTGCCCCTCACACCCAAACTGAAGCCACTGAAAGCACCATTGCTCAAAGGCCTTGGAAGCGATCTTGTGTTCTCAATGACCGAGAGATTCACGTCGCTCTACATCAGAAACAGGACAAGCATCATGACTGGCTTAAGCGTCAGATGCAAAGCCTCTTGGTGGATGTCAATCGCATTCACAATCTTGCCACCAAGAATGCCTTTGTTACACATGAAACCTGTCAGAGGTCATGGAAGAGTTTGACATTGCTTAGTGCTGAAGCAGATCTTCAAGACGATGGCTTCATTGAAAAATTCAAGTTTGACTCCACTCCTCCAAGGAATGTTGTCTTGCGTCGAACTCCATCTCTTGAAGACTCTGACTATTCCTCCTGAGCAGCAACGGTAAATGCCATAGTCATAGATGATCAAGATGATGCTACTTCACCACCTCCAACTTCAGCGTGTGTCGACACTGCACCAAGTTCTTCTACACCGCCAAACACCAATGCCGACCCTGCATCTTCTCCTACTCCTTCTGGGAACGAGTAGAGGCTCTATGTCTTCAAACCTTTTTGGTCCTTACTAACAAAAGGGGGAGAAGCATATGAGTTGATAGTCTTCAAGCGGGTCCAAATGGGCGGTTGCTTTATATTTTTGCCTAGTGTTTACAACTCTCGCTTTTGATGCATTTGGTTCTTTGAGTTGTAACACTTAAACTTGATGGCCATCTGCTACTTGTTTGCTATTCTGTGATGCGATGATAAATTCCGCATGTGCGATGATAAATCCCGCACAAAGTCATTTTGTAGACGTCCATTTTTCATTATGCATGCCATTTTCTTCTTTATATCCTTTCATGCATGACGAATTTTCTTCATAAGTAGAAGAGGACCTCCACAAGTACAACCTGCCATGTGCATTTGCATTCAAGAGCAAAATACTTGTATGAACATCTTCAGGGGAAGCCTTTCTTCTACTTACGAAGACAATACCTAAATCCTTTACAATTTCACATACTTTTATCCCTGTTGAAAACTTCAACCAGTTTGTCATCAATCACCAAAAAGGGGGAGATTGTAAGTGCATCTAGTGCCACCCCTAGTTGGTTTTGGAGTATTGACGACAAACCTAGTTGAGGGACTAATGTGTTTGTGAGAATTGCAGGATAACACAGGTAGTAGTCCCTCATTGATTCGGTTTACCTACCGGAGATGACCCCTAAAAATGTATGAAGACATTGAAGACAAAGGTGGTATGTGAAGATATTCACATTGAAGACTATGACAAGAGAAGACATAGCATGAAGACTATGGAGCACGAAGACTTAGTTGTTTTGTTGTTTCCTTTTCTTCTTTGTTGAGTCATAGGAACCACCGTACTATTAAGTGGGGTCCCAGTGAACAAAGTTAGAGTGACTGAAGTGATGCTTAACCAAAATCCTATGTCTTCGAGCGAAGACAATGAGAGCAAATCATATCGAGAGCTGGATGAGTCAGCTTCACTTGTAGCCCAAGTAAACTTGCCGCGTGTGTTTGAAATCTGACCATTGGAACACGTGTCAGTTCCTTAGTGACCTAGGGTCATTTCGGACAAATCAGGTCGGGTTACCTAGTGGTTATAAATAGCCCACCCCCTACACCATAAATTGGTGGCTTCTCAGAGTTAGTGCACGGCTTTTGTCGTTTGAGAGCAACCCACCTCTGAAGCTTTTGAGAGAGAAATCCTTGCGAGGACAAAGCCCTAAACAACTAGAGCCAAAGAGTGTTAGGAATCACTGAAGTCTTCCTGTCCGTGTGATCTGAAGACTTGTTACACTTGAGGAATGTGAATCCTCCAGCCAGTTAGGCGTCGCGTTCTGAGCATCCAAGAGTCATTGTGGATCGCCGGTGAACGAAGTCTATGAAGGTTTGGAAGTCTACCTTGAAGACTTACCTGAGTGATTGGGCGAGGACTGTGTGTCCTTATCTCAAGGGGAATAAGGTGAAGACACGGCCTTCTGAGTAAAATCTCAGCCTCCCTAACCAGACGTACAGTTGTCACATCAACTGGAACTGGTCCAACAAATCATTTTCTTCAACAAGCAACTGGTTCTATCCAACCCTTCTCTTTATTTACAGTTGGTACTTGTGAAGTCATTGTCTATTTGCATTATCTGTTTATCTTCACTGTGTGACTATTTCTTCTGATTGGCTTCATACTATCTTCCATCCTGATCCATACTGCCTAGTTGCTATTAGTCTTCGTGCTTTCATTTCATTGTATACTTGACTATGGCTTGCATAGTGTAGTCTACCTTCCGCTGCATGTTTATAGTTTCATTTCTATCTTTTGCCTTCGAAACATCCACGTTTTGAAGAATTTCATAAAAATTGCCTATTCACCCCCCTCTAATTGATAACTAGCACTTTCAATTCTATGCGACATGTAATCACCGTGAGGGCGTCGAGCTCAGCCAAAGACGAAGGCCCACCTAGCGCACCAGAGACTGAGGACGGGCTGCTATGAGCAGGAGCGACTGCGAGAGGAGGCCCGGTTGCGTGAGCAAGTGATGGTGCGGTGGTGTTGTTGTTCACGGAGTTGCTCCCAACGAAACTAGGCAACGGGAAATCATGTACCATCTTTTCTGGATTTTCCTTCGTCCAGTTGATGATAGCTGGAACCAAGTTAGTAGCAAAATCATTTCTGCAGGCAGTTACAGCTGCATTGATTGTCTGCTGTAGCAACTCATTTTTCTCCTCGGCTGTTTTTTTCGCATCCTCAACTACTTTTTTCTCGACCGCAAGCTTCACCTTATCGTCGATGTCCGCCTGACTAAACTTCTTTTTCTGCTTCTTGGCCTCCAGGCCCTCGTTGTAATACACCTTCCACGTGGCGCTGTCTCCAGCGCCGTGCACACGACCATATTGCGGCCGCTGGCCCAAAGGGAGTCACTTAAGTTCGTTCAAGGCCCGGTTGAGAGGGATGTCCCACTTGGGCCTCATCGGAGAAAGTAGGGCTTTCGACTGCAAGCTGATACGTCTCCAATGTATCTATAATTTTTTATTGTTCCATGCTATTATATTATCTGTTTTGGATGTTAATGGGCTTTATTTTACACTTTTATATTATTTTTGGGACTAACCTATTAAACGGAGGCCCAACCCAAATTGCTGTTTTTTTTGCCTATTTCAGTGTTCCGCGGAAAAGGAATATCAAACAGAGTCCAAATGGAATGAAACCTTCGGGAGCGTGATTTTTGGAACAAACGTGATCCAGAGGACTTAGAGTGGACGTCAAGCAACCAACGAGGCAGCCACGAGGCAGGGGGCGCGCCTACCCCCCTGGGCGCACCCTCCATCCTCCTAGGCCCCTCGTGGCTCAACCGACCAACTTCTTCTTCCTATATATATATTCACATACCCCGAAAACATCCAGGAGCACCACGAAACCCTATTTCCACCGCTGCAACCTTCTGTACCCAAGAGATCCCATCTTGGGGCCTTTTCCGGAGCTCTACATCAACTCCATGGCCCCTCTGATGATGTGTGATTAGTTTACCTCAGACCTTCGGGTCCATAGTTATTAGCTAGATGGCTTATTCTCTCTCTTTGGATCTCAATACAAAGTTCTCCTCGATTCTCTTGGAGATCTATTCAATGTAATCTTCTTTTGCACTGTGTTTGTCGAGATCCGATGAATTGTGGGTTTATGATCAAGTCTATCTATGAACAATATTTGAATCTTCTCTGAATTCTTTTAAGTATGATTGGTTATCTTTGCAAGTCTCTTCGAATTATCAGTTTGGTTTTGCCTACTACATTTATCTTTCTTGTAATGGGAGAAGTGCTTAGCTTTGGGTTCAATCTTGCGGTGCTCGATCCAAGTGACAAAAAGGGAAACGACACATATTGTATTGTTGCCATCGAGGATAAAAAGATGGGGTTTATATCATATTGCATAAGTTTATCCCTCTACATCATGTCATCTTGCTTAAAGTGTTACTCTGTTCTTTAAACTTAATACTCTAGATGCATGCTGGATAGCGGTCGATGTGTGGAGTAATAGTAGTAGATGCAGGCAGGAGTCGGTCTACTTCTCACGGACGTGATGCCTATATACATGATCTGTCACATCCCTAGTTGTGGTATGACCTAGACTAGCTATTCATGTGTGCATCATGTTTCAATACCATTTAAATTTGAAATGGGGATTTGTGAAACCCTCAGAATCATTTTTGGAAATGACCCAGATAAAAATTGCTCCAAAAAGGGTCCAAGAAAATGTTCATGTTGCACTATGAAAATATTGGTCAGAGTTAAAATTCTAACAAATATTTTCAGGAGCTCATAAATATTTATTTTGGCCATTTGGAATTAAAGCAGTAATTATTTGCTTTGGATATATATTATTATATATATAAAATAATGTCCAAAACTTATGCTAGTTGTTGAGGAGCTCTGGAATAATACCATTAGCTCCTACAAAAATTGGCATAAGAAAATAAATTAGTTTAGTATTATTTTTAAGCAAAAACAAATGTCAGAAAATAGAAAACAAAACAAAAATAGAAAAGAAACTTGCCTAGGCCACATATCTGTGCAGCCCGGCACTGTGCAGCCTAGCTTGGCCCAGCAGCCGGCCCAGCCCACCGGCCACTGCACCATCCCCCTCCTCGCGCCAGAAGGAGGCGTGTGTCCCGCGCACCACGCGAGCTGCCTGCCTGGCCTCTTCCTCGACGCCTTGGCCGCCGCAAACAACGCCACGCAACCCCCCAGGCCTCTCTCGCTCTCTCTAGTCTTCCTCCCCACTTTTGTCGCCCTCTCCCATGAACGCCCGAGCACCACCGTCGCCGCCGCACGCCGTTGCCGCGCCCACCACCACGGCCTCGCCTCTCCGACAAGTCCAACAGCTTCTAGCCGTCATCCTCGTCCTCTCCATTGAGCCACGCACCTCCGGATGGCCTGCATCGCCGCCATCGCCATCATCTTCCTCCTCGGGCTCCACCGTCCGTCGCCGTCGATTCGCCGTCACCAGGTCTCCCCCGAGCCCGCTGTGCTGCTCCGCGTGATCGCCATGAGCATCTCCTTCGTTTCCCTTCCTTACCCGTGCTCAATTTCGTGCCGTAGCCCTGCTACCCGTCGCAACCACGAGCGCCTCGCCGCCGGCCATGTCGCCGCCGTGGCCAGGGCCACCGTAGCTAGCGCCCGAGCTTTCCACCGTGCTCAGCACAACGCCAGAAGGCCGTAGACGCCTTCCGCAGCCCCTGCCGTGCCCCGTAGCCCGTTCCCGCTCAAAGCCGTGCTCCGGCCGCCGCCTCTAGCTCGATTCCGGCGAGCTCCGGTCATCCCTGCCTCTCCCACTTACTCCAGAAGACGCGGACGGGCCCTAGCTCCTCGCCCATGGTCTCAGCGGCTCTTTTGGTCGCCGGAAACGTGATCCCGAGCCCCTCTGCCACGCTCGGCCTCGCCGGTGGTTAAACGCCGGTGGGGTTTGACCCTCTGACCTCGCCGGCCCGTTTGGTGGGCCCCATGGGTCAGGTGATTAGCTTAAGGCTAATCACCATCTAACTAAATCTCTGAGTCACTGACGCGTGGGCCCAACCCCATTAACTAAACCAGTTTAGGTTTAATTTAATTTAGGATTAGCAACAGACACTGACGTGTGGACCCCACACATCCGGTTTGACCTGGTCAGCCGCCTTTGACCTGCTGACGCAATGCTGCTATCATGCTGACGCAATTATTTCTTTTCTGGTTTTAATTTAAATCAGGAAAATCCAGAAAATGATATAAACTTCTAAAATTCATAGAAATTCAACCGTAGCTCAGATTGAAATAATTTATATATGAAAAATTATCAGAAAAATTCAATCTATCCATCTGTACCAGTTTCATGCATGTAAAACCAATTTATACCTACTGTATAAGTGAAACACTAAAATGGCTTATATAAAGAGCGTATTTTGGAGATGCATTTGAATCTTTGGTTCAAATCGATTTCATCCAAATAAAAGCTAGTTGCATTAGCTCAATCAGCATCACATATTCATGCCATGATCATGCATCATATTGTTGCATATGCTTGTGTTTGATTCTCGACACCGTTCCTTCTCGATAGGTCCTGCTCCGGAGACCGATCCAGAGTACCTGTCAGAGGAGCAGTGCCCCCTGTTGATCTACCAGGCAAGCAAACCCCCTTGTTCATTCCGATATGACCCCACTCTCTCGCTCCTGCTCTCTTTTATTGCATTAGGACAACAACGATTCAACTGCTACTTTATGCTGCGGTAGTTGAACCCTTGCCTCTGCATGACCTGTTATTGCCACAGTAAATAGTTAAAACCCACTAGCATGTGTAGGAGTTAATTGAGCCATGTTGTGCTCCTACCATGCATTGCCTGCTATTGCTTAGAGTATGTCAGGTCTGATTCATTGGGAATGAATTGGATTGTTGCGATATGTTCTGGTGCTGAGAGTTAAGCGTGTGAACACGATTTGGTAAAGGTAGCGGTGAGAGGCCATGTAGGAGTACATGGTGGGTTGTCTCACTAGAACCGTCCTTAAGCACTGAGTTCCGTGTATGTTGTCCAATGACTAGCTACTACCACACATTGGAATGCTTAACTGCCCCTCTCGACTTATTAGCCAACTTGATCTCTGTCCAGGACTTGCAAATAGTTTCTGGTGTTTGTAGGTAGTGTTAGTAGTCTACCAAGTGGCACCCGGCCAGGTGGGCTTGGGACAGACTAGGCACAAGTGGCACGGTGTACCAAGCGTAGATCCATCCGGCGAGGTGGGCTTGGGAACCCTGCACACATTGTTTGGGGCCGTCAGCGACACCCCGGCCGGACCTCCTTGCCGATGGAACCCGGATAGGCGATAAACCTGGACTAGAGTCTTGTGTGGTTAGTCATGTCGTGGCCGACAACCTCGCCAGGCTTCCGCTTGAAGGTTGCCGAGATACATGACGTGTACGTGGTGATAATTGGTGAGGGCGTGTGTGAAGAAGTCCACCCCTGCAGGGTTATCATGATCTATTCGAATAGCCGTGTCCTCGGTTATGGACTTCTTGGATGCTTACAAGGTACATAGACAACTTAAAGTGGATACACTAAAATGCTCAAGACAAGTGTGAGTGCTATGGATGGCCTCCCGTAGGGAGACGGGAATGAATCCATAGTAGAGTATTGATGTGGTGATTAGTGGACTCGTGTGCGCCACCTCAAAAGAGTTACCAGCAGTCGCAGTACAGGTTAGCCACTGAGTCAATGTTGGCTTGCTGCAACTGAACCGCACATTGCCTCCTTGATACTAATGCATGTATGATAGGATCTGATGTAAGTCTTGCTGAGTACCTTTGTACTCATGTTGCTTTATTTATGTTTTTGCAGCGGAGACTTCGGTCTTACTAGTTTACTTGGACTTCGACGAGTAGCTTGTTACCTCAGCTACGATCTTGTACCCTTGGGAGGGACTTGTAGATAGTCAGGCTTCTTAGCCTTTTTCTTTTGTAGTTGTCTGTACTCAGACATGTAATGCTTCCGTTGCTTGTATGCTCTGAATGATGGGTCATGTGACCCTTGTTTGTATTTAATGCTATGTGGCTCTTCTAGGCCTTTATCTATATGAGTTGCGTTACGTTGTGATGCCATGTTGTACATCACATACTTGCATGTTATGCGTACGTGTGACGTGTATTGCTATGTGTGGGATCCGACAATCTAGTTGTTTATCCTTGGCAGCCTCTGTTATGGGGAAATGTAGCCTAGTGCTTCCTTGAGCCATAGTAGTCCTCTACATCCCGGTTCACCGGAGTCTTGCTAGCCCAACACTACTGCTCAGGACACTTGACTGGCCGGCATGTGTTTCACTTCGTTCTTGTGTCTGTCCCTTCGGGGAAATGTCACGCGGTGACATCTGGATTCCTGCCTAGCCTGCTACATCCCGGGTTCCCCGGAGTCCTGTTAGCCCAGTGCTACAGCCCAGATTCACACGCTGCTGACCGACATGCTCGATGTGAATCATGTATGCCTGTCCCCATAGGTTAGTGCCTCTTTGGGTTCACGACTAGCCATGTCGGCCCGGGTTCTCTGTCATATGGATGCTAGCGACACAATCATATACGTGAGCCAAAAGGCGCGAATGGTCTCGGGACAGGGTAAGGCGACACCCGTGGGAATATCGTGCGTGAGGCCGCAAAGTGATATGTGGTGTTACCGGCTAGATTGATGTGACTTGGAATCGGGGTCCCGACAGCTTTGGTATCAGAGCCTGACTGCCTGTAGGATTTCCAAGCCAACCTGGTCGAAGTTGAGTCTAGAAATTCTTTAGCTATATAGGGGAATTGATTGTGGAAGGGAACGTAAGGCTCTTTTTACTCCTTATACCTCATGCCCTTCTGATCTGAGTCATCCTATATTTCCTACGGGGTTAAGGAACTAGGCTTTCTCTTCTGTCTATCAGGATCACGTGTTACTACTCCGTAGTCTCTTAGGATTGGTTGATCAGAGTCTTATCCCAGTTCAAGTACTTCTGGTGTAGTCTGTTTAGTAATATCTCAGAACCTTGAGTGATGATGTTGAGTATGGTGCTACCCCGTCTTTTGTAGAATGTCTCATTTTGAGCATTTTACTGCCGTTATGCTGCCGAAATTGTCCTAGGAGTTCAAGAGATAGTATTTTCCTTGTACTATATTCTACATACTTATGATGATGCTGAATCCATCCTTGTTTCCTTGGTTTTGTTCTTCAGGATGTTGCCGGTTAACCGAAATTCTGTTGCTTGTAGCCAGAACCATGGAGATGGTAGGGATGAGGATCCTCCCGACCAGCCTTCGTTGGCAAAGTTCATGCTATAGGTTGAGATGAACAAGCGTGAGACCAACCGCTTGTTAGCACATATAGAGGAGAACACCGCACCTCAGTGCAAAGAGTCAGCGACCATCTATGATTTCATCGGTTTGAAACCACCTACCTTCCATCATTCCGTTGAACTACTCGACGCAGATGACTGGCTCCGTAGTATCACACACAAGCTGCGTTCCGCGAGCATAGCTAAAGATGACAAGGTCACCTATGCTACATATCACCTGGAAGGTCCTGCTAGTCTTTGGTGGAAAAACTATGAGGCTATGCTCCCAGCTGGTCAGATTCCTACCTGGAGAGATTTCACTGAGGCTTTTTGCGAGCATCACATTCCTGAAGCCCTCATCGATCGCAAGAGAGAAGAGTTCTGTAGTTTCACACAGGGTAAGATGGTTGTTGATGCCTATAGTGGAGAGTTTGAGAACCTTGCCCGCTATGCTACAGAAGAGGTGTCCACAGACGCCAAGAAGCAGGCTAGGTTCCGGAAGGGTCTCAACCCCAAGTTGCGTCGTGATCTCCACTTGCATCATTGCAATACATTCCAGGCTCTTGTGAACAAGGCCATTAATGCAGAGACAGCTCAACTCACTTACGAGGAGTCTCGTAAGCACACCTGTGATCTGGGTTCTTCCTCCGGTTCTAGTTCTCAGAAGCGCCGGATTTGGGTTCCGAACTCCGCTCTTCCACCCGTTTATACACCAAGGCCTTCTTGTGTGGCACCTCACCTATTTCAACCGTATGCTACACCCATGCCTATTGGTAGACCACTTGTCAATGCGGGTCCATGTCCTACCTCCTAGATTTTTTACAAGTCCAGAGAGCTAGGCCACATTGTCCGTATTTGCACTCAGACCCGTGTTGCTCCACCACAGCCCGAGAAGTTTGTTGGCCGTGGTAGTAAGCCATCACGCAAGATGATCAGTGCCAAGTCAGCTCCCACTGAACATGGATGTGTGCATCACGTCTCAGCTAAAGACGCTCATGATGATCCAGATGTCGTTCTTGGTACACTCCTTGTCAACTGTCATCCAGCTTTGGTTCTATTCGATACTGGAGCATCTCACTCCTTCATTTCCGAAAGTTATGCCCACTTGCACGACATGTCATTTTGTGATATGCCCTCCCCACTACTCATTCAAACTCCTGGATCCAAATGGCAAACTTCTAGGATAATTTATGGCAATGAAATACATGTTGACAGACTTGTATTCCTAGCTTCCTTAATATCTCTTAAGTCTTCAGATATTAACATCATCTTGGGTATGGACTGGATGAAAGCTCATTATGCCAAGATTGATTGTTACACCAGGTATGTTCAGCTCACACACCCATCTGGCAAGATAGTCACTGTCTCCACCAGAATTGCAAAGCGTCAGTTTTATTCTCTTAATGCCAACCCTCTTCCAGACCTTGAGGATATCCCGGTAGTCCGTGACTTTCCAGATGTCTTTCCGGAAGAACTGCCAGGTGTTCCACCTGACAGAGATGTAGAATTTGTCATAGATCTTATCCCAAGAACCGCTCCAATTTCTAGGAGACCTTACAAGATGGCACCCTTAGAGCTAGCCGAGCTTAAGAAACAACTCGATGAGTCATTGCAAAAGGGTTTCATCCGTCCTAGTTCTTCTCCTTGGGCTTGCCCCATCCTCTTTGTCAAGAAGAAGGATGGTACGGACCGGATAGTTGTAGATTATCGCCCCATTAATTTGGTCACGATAAAGAACAAGTATCCGCTCCCCAGGATCAACGATCTGTATGATCAGCTCGCTAGATCCTCAGTCTTCTCCAAGATGGATTTGAGGTTAGGCTACCACCAAATCAAGATCAGAAACAGGGACATTCCTAAAACGGCTTTTGTCACTTGTTATGGTCAGTACGAGTACACCGTCATGTCCTTTGGTCTAACCAATGCTCCAGCTACATTCTCCCGCTTGATGAACTCGATCTTCATGGAGTACTTAGATAAGTTCGTCGTGGTTTACCTCGATGATATCCTTATTTACTCGAAGAACGAGGAAGAGCATGCCGAACATCTTAGACTTGTGTTAGAAAAACTCAGAGAACACCGCCTTTATGCCAAGTTCTCCAAGTGCGAATTTTGGTTGCCAGAAGTGACCTATCTCGGTCACGTAATCTCTGGTAAGGGCATTGCTATCAATCCCGAAAGAGTTCAGGCCGTTCTTGATTGGACTCCACCTGAAACAGTTAAACAAGTTAGGAGTTTCCTTGGTCTAGCCAGTTATTGTCGCCAGTTCATTGAGAACTTCTCCAAAGTGGCCAAACCTCTCACGGAACTTCTCATGAAAGATAAAAAGTTTGAGTGGTCCCCACAGTGTGAGCACAGTTTTCAGGAACTGAAAAGACGCCTGACTTCTTCTCCCATACTTGTGCCACCGGATTTCACTAAGGACTTTCTTATCTACTGCGATGCCTCGCGACAGGGACTAGGTTGCATCCTTATGCAGGATCGTCATGTGATTGCCTATGCGTCTCGATAGTTGCATCCACATGAGGATAATTATCCTACACATGATCTAGAGCTTGCAGCCGTAGTCTATGTGCTTAAGACATGGCGACATTACCTTCTTGGTAAATGTTGCGAGATTTACACTGATCATTAGAGTCTCAAGTATATCTTCACCTAACCAGATTTGAACCTTAGGCAAAGACGTTGGTTGGAGTTGATCTCAGATTATGACTTAGGGACTACCTACACCCCAGGCAAGGGCAATGTCATGGCTGATGCGCTAAGTCGTAAGTCCTATTGCAACAATCTTATGTTGCAGAAGGGCCAACCACTTCTCCATGAGGAATTACGTAAGCTTAACCTTCACATTGCTCCTCACGGATTCCTTTCTACCTTGGTGGTGAAACCTACCCTTGAGGATCAGATCATTACTGATCAGAAGTTTGATAGGAGTGTTGTCTGCATCAAGAGAAACATTAAGAAGGGAGTTGGTGGATGTTTCTCTATGGATGATCGAGGCGTTGTTTTCTTTGAGAATCGCTTGGTGGTTCCCAAGAATCAACATCTGCGACAACTGATTCTTAAGGAGGCTCATGAATCTCCTCTCACGATTCATCCCGGTAGCACTAAGATGTATCAGGACCTACGCCAGAGGTTCTGGTGGACTAGGATGAAGAGATAAATCGCTCAGTTCATTACTAACTGTGATGTTTGTCCTCGCGTTAAAGCAGAACATCAGAGACCTGCTGGCACCCTTCAGCCTTTAGCTATTCCTGAGTGGAAATGGGACAAAGTTGGTATGGACTTCATCACCGGCTTTCCCAGGACCAAGAGAGGGAATAACGCTATCTTCGTAGTCATTGATCGTCTTTCCAAAGTGGCTCACTTCCTACCTGTTCGGGAGAGTATCACTGCTAGTCAGCTCGCTGACTTATATATTTCCCAAATAGTGTCACTTCATGGTGTTCCACTAGAGATCAATTCAGACCGTGGTAGTCTTTTCACTTCTCATTTCTGGGAGAGTTTCCAAACTGCCATGGGCACCCATCTTTCCTTCAGTACTGCTTTCCTCCCTCAATCAAGTGGTTAGGTGGAAAGGGTCAACCAAATTCTCGAAGACATGCTTAGATATTGTGTTATCTCATTCGGTATGGATTGGGAGAAGTGTCTTCCTTTTGCCGAGTTTGCTTATAAAAATAGCTACCAATCTAGTCTCAGGAAAGCTCCTTTCGAGATTCTGTATGGACGAAGATGTCGAACACCTTTGAACTGGTCAGAAACCTGTGAAAGACAATTCTTTGGACCGGACATGATCCAGGAGGTAGAAGAGCAAGTTCGCATCATTCATGAGAATTTGAAAACAGCCCAGTTTCATCAAAAGAGCCAGTATGACCGTAGTCATAAGGAAGTGGCTTATGAAGCTGGCGACAAGGCTTACCTTCGGATTACTACTTTGAAGGGTACCCATCGTTTCAGTATCAAGGGCAAGTTGGCTCCTTGTTATATTGGTCCCTTTCTCATTCTCGCTAAACGAGGAGAGGTTGCCTACCAGTTGGAACTACCCCCACATCTTTCTCGAGTTCATGATGTCTTCCACGTCTCTCAACTCAGGCGTTGCTTCTCGGATCCCATCCGCGGAGTGGACCACGAAACGCTTGATCTCCAAGATAACCTCACTTATCGAGAGTACCCTGTTCGCATTCTTGATCAAGCAGAGCTTGTCACCCGACGTCATAACATCAAGTTTCTCAAGGTTCAGTGGTCTCATCATTCCAAGAGAGAAGCTACTTGGGAGCGTGAAGATCGTCTTTGACTTGAGTACCCCACTTTCTTTCCGTCGACTCCTGAATCTCGGGACGAGATTCTTCCGAGTGGGGGCGAGTTGTCACATCCCTAGTTGTGGTATGACCTAGACTAGCTAGTCATATGTGCATCATGTTTCAATACCATTTAAATTTGAAATGGGGATTTGTGAAACCCTCAGAATCATTTTTGTAAATGACCCAGATAAAAATTGCTCCAAAAAGGGTCCAAGAAAATGTTCATGTTGCTCTATGAAAATATTGGTCAGAGTTAAAATTCTAACAAATATTTTCAGGAGCTCATAAATATTTATTTTGGCCATTTGGAATTAATGCATTAATTATTTGCTTTGGATATATATTATTATATATATAAAATAATGTCCAAAACTTATGCTAGTTGTTGAGGAGCTCTGGAATAATACCATTAGCTCCTACAAAAATTGGCAAAAGAAAATAAATTAGTTTAGTATTATTTTTAAGCAGAAACAAATGTCAGAAATTAGAAAACAAAACAAAAATAGAAAAGAAACTTGCCTGGGCCACATATCTGTGTAGCCCGACACTGTGTAGCCTAGCTTGGCCCAGCCCACCGGCCACCGCACCGTCCCCCTCCTCGCGCCAGTAGGAGGCGTGTGTTCGGCCCGCGCGCACGCTCCGCGTGCCATGCGAGCTGCCTGCCTGGCCTCTTCCTCGACGCCCTGGCCGCTGCGAACGACGCCACGCAACCCCCCCCCCCAGGCCTCTCTCGCTCTCTCCAGTCCTCCTCCCCGCTTCTGTCGCCCTCTCCCACGAACGCCCGAGCACCACCGCCGTTTCTACACACCGTTGCCGCGCCCACCGCCACAGCCTCGCCTCTCTGTCAAGTCCAACCGCTTCTAACCGTCGTCCTTGTCCTCTCCGTCGAGCCACGCACCTCCGGACGGCCTGCATCGCCACCATCGCCATCGTCTTCCTCCTCGGCCTCCGCCGTCCACCGCCATCGATTCGCCGTCACCAGGTCTCCCCCGAGCCCGCTGTGCTGCTCCGCGTGATCGCCGTGAGCATCTCCTCCGTTTCCCCTCCTTCCCCGTGCTTGATTTCGTGCCGTAGCCCTGCTACCCGTCGCAACCGCGAGTGCCTCGCCGCCGGCCATGTCGCCGCCGTGGCCAGGGCCACCGTAGCTAGCGCCCGAGCTTGCCACCATGCTCAGCGCAATGCCAGGAGGCCGTAGACGCCTTCCGCAGCCCCTACCGTGCCCCGTAGCCCGTTCCCGCTCAAAGCCGTGCTCCGGCCGCCACCTCAAGCTCGATTCCGACGAGCTCTGGTCGTCCCCGTCTCTCCCACTTACTCCAGAAGACGCGGACGGGCCCCGACTCCTCGCCCGTGGTCTCAGCGGCTCTTTTGGTTGCCAGAAACACGATCCCGAGCCCCTCCGCCGCATTCGGCCTCGCTGGCGGCTAAATGCCAGTGGGGTTTGACCCTTTGACCTTGCCGGCCCGTCAGGTGGACCCCATGTGTTAGGTGATTAGCTTAAGGCTAATCACCATCTAACTAAATCTCTGAGTCATTGACACGTGGGCCCAACCCCATTAACTAAACCAGTTTAGGTTTAATTTAATTTAGGATTAGCCACAGACACTGACGTGTGGACCCCACATGTCAGGTTTGACCTGGTCAGCCACCTTTGACCTGCTGACGCAATTATTTCTTTTCTGGTTTTAATTTAAATCAGGAAAATCCAGAAAATGATATAAACTTCTAAAATTCCTAAAAATTCAACCGTAGCTCAGATTGAAATAATTTATATATGAAAAATTATTAGAAAAATTCAATCTATCCATCTGTACCAGTTTCATGCATGTAAAACCAACTTATACCTACTGTATAAGTGAAACACTAAAATGGCTTATATAAAGAGCGTATTTTGGAGATGCATTTGAATCTTTGGTTCAAATCGATTTCATCCAAATAAAAGCTAGTTGCATTAGCTCAATCAGCATCACATATTCATGCCATGATCATGCATCATATTGTTGCATATGCTTGTGTTTGATTCTCGACACCGTTCCTTCTCGATAGGTCCTGCTCCGGAGACCGATCCAGAGTACCTGTCAGAGGAACAGTGCCCCCTGTTGATCTACCAGGCAAGCAAACCCCCTTGTTCATTCCGATATGACCCCACTCTCTCGCTCCTGCTCTCTTTTATTGCATTAGGACAACAACAATTCAACTGCTACTTTATGCTGCGGTAGTTGAACCCTTGCCTCTGCATGACCTGTTATTGCCACAGTAAATAGTTAAAACCCACTAGCATGTGTAGGAGTTGATTGAGCCATGTTGTGCTCCTACCATGCATTGCCTGCTATTGCTTAGAGTATGTCAGGTCTGATTCATTGGGAATGAATTGGAATGTTGCGATATGTTCTGGTGCTGAGAGTTAAGCGTGTGAACACGATTTGGTAAAGGTAGCGGTGAGAGGCCATGTAGGAGTACATGGTGGTTTGTCTCACTAGAACCGTCCTTAAGCACTGAGTTCCGTGTATGTTGTCCAATGACTAGCTACTACCACACATTGGAATGCTTAAGTGCCCCTCTCGACTTATTAGCCAACTTGATCTCTGTCCAGGACTTGCAAATAGTTTCTGGTGTTTGTAGGTAGTGTTAGTAGTCTACCAAGTGGCACCTGGCCAGGTGGGCTTGGGACAGACTAGGCACAAGTGGCACGGTGTACCAAGGGTAGATCAATCCGGCGAGGTGGGCTTGGGAACCCTGCACACATCGTTTGGGGCCGTGAGCGACACCCTGGTCAGATCTCCTTGCGGATGGAACCCGAATAGGCGATAAACCTGGACTAGAGTCTTGTGTGGTTAGTCAGGTCGTGGCCGACACCCTCGCCAGGCTTCCGCTTGAAGGTTGCCGAGATACATGACGTGTACGTGGTGATAAGTGGTGAGACCGTGTGTGAAGAAGTACACCCCTACAGGGTTATCATGATCTATTCGAATAGCCCTGTCCTCGGTTATGGACTTCTTGGATGCTTACGTGGTACATAGAGAACTTAAAGTGGATACTCTAAAATGCTCCAGACAAGTGTGAGTGCTATGGATGGCCTCCCGTAGGGAGACGGGAATGAATCCATAGTAGAGTATTGATGTGGTGATTAGTGGACTCGTGTGCGCCACCTCAAAAGAGTTACCAGCAGTCGTAGTACAGGTTAGCCACTGAGTCAAAGCTGGCTTGCTGCAACTGAACCCCACATTGCCTCCTTGATACTAATGCATGTATGATAGGATCTGATGTAAGTCTTGCTGAGTACCTTTGTACTCACGTTGCTTTATTTATGTTTTTGTAGCGGAGACTTCAGTCTTACTAGTTTACTTGGACTTCAACGAGTAGCTGTTTACCTCAGCTACGATCTTGTACCATTGGAGGGACTTGTAGATAGTCAGGCTTCTTAGCCTTTTTCTTTTGTAGTTGTCTGTACTCATACATGTAATGCTTCCATTGCTTGTATGCTCTGAATGATGGGTCATGTGACCCTTGTTTGTATTTAATGCTATGTGGCTCTTCTGGGACTTTATCTATATGAGTTGCGTTATGTTGTGATGCCATGTTGTACAGTACATACTTACATGTTATGCGTACGTGTGACGTGTATTGCTATGTGTGGGATCCGACAATCTAGTTGTTTATCCTTGGCAGCCTCCCTTATGGGGAAATGTAGCCTAGTGCTTCCTTGAGCCATAGTAATACGCTACAGCCCGGTTCACCGGAATCCTGCTAGCCCAGCACTACTGCTCAGGACACTTGACTGGCCGGCATGTGTTTCACTTCGTTCCTGTGTCTGTCCCTTTGGGGAAATGTCACGCGGTGACATTCGGAGTCCTGCCTAGCCTGCTACAGCCTGGGTTCCCCGGAGAACCGTTAGCCCAGTGCTACAGCCCGGATTCACACGCTACTGACCGACATGCCCGATGTGAAACATGTATGCCTGTCCCCATAGGTTAGTGCCGCTTTGGGTTCACGACTAGCCATGTCGGCCCAGGTTCTCTGTCATATGGATGCTAGCGACACAATCATATACGTGAGCCAAAAGGCGCAAACGGTCCCGGGCCAGGGTAAGGCGACACCCGTGGGAATACCATGCGTGAGGCCGCAAAGTGATATGAGGTGTTACCGGCTAGATCGATGTGACTTGGAATCGGGGTCCTGACATGATCATACCTAGATATTCTCATAATTATTCGCCTTTCTATCAATTGCTTGATAGTAATTTGTTCACCCACCGTAATACTTATGCTATCTTGAGACAACCCACTAGTGAAACCTATGGCCCCCGGGTCTATTTTCCATCATACAAGTTTCCAATCTATTTTATTTTGCAATCTTTACTTTCAATCTATATCATACAAATACCAAAAATATTTATCTCATTATCATTATCTCTATCAGATCTCACTCTTGCAATTGGCCGTGAAGGGATTGACAACCCCTTTATCGCGTTGGTTGCGAGGTTCTTATTTTTTTGTGGGTACGAGGTGACTCGCGCGTGGTATCCTACTGGATTGATACCTTGGTTCTCAAAAATTGAGGGAAATACTTACGCTGCTTTGCTGCATCACCCTTTCCTCTTCAAGGGAAAACCAACGCATGCTCAAGAAGTAGCAAGAAGGATTTCTGGCACCATTGTCGGGGAGATCTACGCCAAGTCAAGACATACCAAGTACCCATCACAACTCTTATCCTTCGCATTACATTATTTGCCATTTGCCTCTCGTTTTCCTCTCCCCCACTTCACGCTTGCCATTTTATTCTCCATCTCTTTTCCGTTCGCCTCTTTTCCGCTTGCCTCTTGTTGCTTGTTGCCCTTATGGCTTTACCAAAAGGAGTCGATCCTCACCTTAGAAGGTTGGAAGAAATCGAGTACAACGTTAAAATTTTTATGTCTTTGCAGTTTGAGCATAATAATTTCTTTAGAAACGACCTTAAAGAACAAAAAAGTTTTATCGGTTTCATGAATAAAGAGCTCGATGATATGTCTAAGGAATTTTATGGTCTGAAATCTCAACTTGCTCATCTTGAAAAATTAATTGCTGAAATCTCGGATAAGAAGGCCACCTTAGTCAATAAGATGGCCGCTAAACCAGAAAGTTTTTATGAGAATAAGGATGAAGATCTAAAAGTAATTGATGCGTCCCCTATTTAATGTTTTTTTTTGCATTATTAATATTGATAATGATGGGACTGGAGATGAGTCAACTTTAGTTAGAAGGTGTCCCAATGATTCGGAGTTTTTAGATCTTGATGCAAAAATTGATAAAAGTGGGATTGGAGAGGTCAAAACTTTAGATAGCAACTAACCCACTATCTTGGATTTCAAGGAATTTAATTATGATAATTGCTCTTTGATAGATTGTATTTCCTTATTGCAATCCGTGCTAAATTCTCCTCATGCTTATATTCAAAATAAAGCTTTTACTAAACATATCGTTGATGCTTTGATGCAATCTTATCAAGAAAAACTTGAGTTGGAAGTTTCTATCCCTAGAAAACTTTGTGATGAGTGGGAACCTACAATTAAAATAAAAAATTAAAGATCATGAATTCTATGCGTTGGGTGATTTGGGTGCTAGTGTTTCCACGATCGCAAAAACTTTGTGTGATTTGCTAGGTTTCCGTGAATTTGATGATTGTTCTTTAAACTTGCACCTTGCGGATTCCACCATTAAGAAACCTATGGGAAAGATTAATGATGTTATTATTGTTGCAAATAGGAATTATGTGCCTATAGATTTCATTGTTCTTGATATAGATTGCAATCCTTCATGTCCTATTATTCCTGGTAGACCTTTCCTTAGAACAATTGGTGCAATTATTGATATGAAGGAAGGGAATATTAGATTCCAATTTCCGTTAAGGAAAGGCATGGAACACTTCCCTAGAAAGAAAATTAAATTACCATATGAATCTATTATGAGAGCCACTTATGGATTGCCTACCAAAGATGGTAATACCTAGATCTATCCTCGCTTTTATGCCTAGCTAGGGGCGTTAAACGATAGCGCTTGTTGGGAGGCAACCCAAATTTTTTTCCTTGCTTTTTGTTCCTGTTTAGTAATAAATAATTTATCTAGCCTCTGTTTTGGTTGTGTTTTTGTGTTTAATTAGTGTGTGTGCCAAGTAGAACCAATGGGAAGACTTGGGGGAAGTCTTTTTGATCTTGGTGTAAAAAACAGAAACTTTAGCGCTGACGAGAATTGCTGCCATTTTTTTACTGGAGAGTGCTATTTAGTTAATTTGTTTTTATATGATTAATAGATAAATTCCTCACGTACAGCAATTTATTTTAGAATTTTTGGAGTTCCATAAGTATTCGAAACCTACAGATTACTACAGACTGTTCTGTTTTTGACAGATTCTGTTTTTCGTGTGTTGTTTGCTTATTTTGATGAATCTATGGCTAGTAATAGAGTTTATGAACCATAGAAAAGTTTGAATACAGTAGTTTTAACATCAAGATAAATAAATAATGAGTTCATTACAGTACACTGAAGTGGTGGTTTTTTTTCTTTTACTAACGGAGCTCACGAAGATTTTCTTTTAAGTTTTGTGTTGTTAAGTTTTCATGTTTTGGGTAATGATTTGATGGATTATGCAACAAGGAGTGGAAAGAGCCTAATATTGTGGATGCCCAAGGCATCCCAAGGTAAAATCCAAGGACAACCAAAAGCCTAAGCTCGGGGATGCCCCGGAAGGCATCCCCTCTTTCGTCTTTGTCCATCGGTAACTTTACTTGGAGCTATATTTTTATTCGCCACATGATATGTGTTTTGCTTGGAGCGTCTTGTATGATTTGAGTATTTGCTTTTTACATTACCACAATCATCCTTTCTGTACACACCTTTTGAGAGAGACACACATGAATTGAAATTTATTAGAATACTCTATGTGCTTCACTTATATCTTTTGAGTTGGATAATTTTTGCTCTAGTGCTTCACTTATATATTTTAGAGCACGGCGGTGGTTCTATTTTATAGAAATAATTGATCTCTTATGCTTCACTTATATAATTTTTAGAGTCCTTTAGAAAATCATGGTAATTCACTTTGGTTATAAATTTTAAATGCTAAGAGAAGTTGGATGCGTGATAGATTGTTTTGAGATATAAAGGTGGTAATATTAGAAGTGTGCTAGTTGAGTAATTGTGAAATTGATGAATACTTGTGTTGAAGTTGGCAAGTCCTATAGCATGCATGCATGGTAAATGTTATGTGACAAATTTGAAGCATGGGGTGTTCTTTGATTGCTTTCCTTATGAGTGGCGGTCGGGGACGAGCGATGGTCTTTTCCTACCAATCTATCCCCCTAGGAGCATGCGCGTAGTGCTTGGTTTTGATGACTTCTGATTTTTGCAATAAGTATGTGAGTTTTTTATGACTAACGTTGAGTGCATGGTTTATACGCACTCTCACCCTTCCATCATTGGTAACCTCTTCGGTACCATGCATTGCCCTTTCTCACCTTGAGAGTTGGTGCAAACTTCGCCGGTGCATCCAAACCCGTGATATGATACGCTCTATCACACATAAGCCTCCTTATATCTTCCTCAAAACAGTCACCAGACCTACCTATTATGGCATTTCCATAGCCATTCCGAGATATATTGCCATGCAACTTTCCACCGTTACATTTATTATGACACGCATCATCATTGTCATATTGCCATGCATGATCATGTAGTTGACATTGTATTTGTGGCAAAGCCACCATTCATAATTTTTCATACATGTCACTATTGATTCATTGCATATCCCGGTACACCACCGGAGGCATTCACATAGATACATATTTTGTTCTAAGTATCGAGTTGTAATTCTTGAGTTGTAAGAAAATGAAAGTGTGATGATCATTATTAGAGCATTGTCCCAGTAAGGAAAGGATGATGGAGACTATGATTCCCCCACAAGTCGGGATGAGACTCCGGACGAAATAAAAGAGAAAAGAGGCCAAAAGAAAAAAAGAAGGCCCACATAAAAAAAGAGAAAAAATAATGAGAGAAAAAGAGAGAAGGGACAATGTTACTATCCTTTTTCCACACTTGTGCTTGAAAGTAGCACCATGATCTTCATGATAGAGAGTCTCTTATTTTGTCACTTTCATATACTTGTGGGAATTTTTCATTATAGAACTTGGCTTGTATATTCCAATGATTGGCTTCCTCAAATGCCCTAGGTCTTCGTGAGCAAGCGAGTTGGATGTACACCCACTTAGTTTCTTTGATGAGCTTTCATATATTTATAGCTCTAGTGCACCCGTTGCATGGCAATCCCTACTCCTTGCATTGACATCAATCGATGGGCATCTCCGTAGCCCATTGATTAGCCGCGGTAATGTGAGGCTTTCTCCCTTTTTGTCTTCTCACACAACCTCAATCATCATATTCTATTCCACCCATAGTTCTATGTCCACGGCTCGTGATCATATATTGCGTAAAAGTTGAAAGAGTCTGAAAAGGCTAAGTATGAAACAATTGCTTGGCTTGTCATCGAGGTGATGCATGATGAGAGCATTTTGTGTGACGAAAATGACGCATGGACAAACTATATGAATTTGTAGGGATAAGTTTTCTTTGGCTATGGTATTTTGATAAAACATAATTGCTTGATTAGCATACTTGGAGTATTACTATTTTTATGTAAACGATAAACTTTTATCTTGAATCTTTCGGATATGAACATTCATGCCACAATAGAGAAAAATACATTGAAGAATATTCTAGAAATCATTCCACATCAAAAATTCTGTTTTTATCATTTACCTACTCGAGGACGAGAAGGAATTAAGCTTGGGGATGCTGATACATCTCCAATGTAACTATAATTTTTTATTGTTCCATGCTATTATATTATCTATTTTGGATGTTAATGGGCTTTATTTTACACTTTTATATTATTTTTGGGACTAACCTGTTAACCGGAGGCCCAACCCAAATTGCTGTTTTTTTGCCTATTTCAGTGTTTCGCAGAAAAGGAATATCAAACGGAGTCCAACCAGAATGAAACCTTCGGGAGCGTGATTTTTGGAACAAACGTGATCCAGAGGACTTGGAGTGGACGTCAAGCAACCAACGAGGCAGCCACGAGGCAGGGGGCGCGCCCTCCACCCTCATGGGCCCCTCGTGGCTCAACCGACCTACTTCTTGCTCCTATATATATTCACATACCATGAAAACATCCAGGAGCACCACGAAACCCTATTTCCACCGCCACAAACTTCTGTACCCAAGATATACCATCTTTGGGCCTTTTCCGGAGCTCCGCCGGAGGGGGCATTGATCACGGAGGGCCTCTACATCAACTCCATGGCCCCTCCGATGATGTGTTAGTAATTTACCTCAGACCTTCGGGTCCATAGTTATTAGCTAGATGGCTTCTTCTCTCTCTTTGTAACTCAATACAAAATTCTCCTCAATTCTCTTGGAGATCTATTCGATGTAATCTTTTTTTGCGGTGTGTTTGTCGAGATCTGATGAATTGTGGGTTTATGATCAAGTCTATCTATGAACAATATTTGAATCTTCTCTGAATTCTTTTATGTATGATTGGTTATCTTTGCAAGCCTCTTCGAATTATCAGTTTGGTTTGGCCTACTACATTGATCTTTCTTGCAATGGGAGAAGTGCTTAGCTTTGGGTTCAATCTTGCGGGGCTCGATCCAAGTGACAGAAAGGGAAACGACACGTATTGTATTGTTTCCATCGAGGATAAAAAGATGGGGTTTATATCATATTTCATGATTTTATCCCTCTACATCATGTCATCTTGCTTAAAGCATTAATTTGTTCTTTGAACATAATACTCTAGATGCATGCTGGATAGCGGTCAATGTGTGGTGTAATAGTAGTAGATGCTGGCAGGAGTCGGTCTACTTGTCACGGACGTGAGGCCTATATACATGATCATACCTAGATATTCTCATAATTATTCGCTTTTCTATCAATTGCTCGACAGTAATTTGTTCACCCACCGTAATACTTATGCTATCTTCAGAGAACCCACTAGTGAAACCTATGGCCCCTAGGTCTATTTTCCATCATACAAGTTTCCAATCTATTTTATTTTGCAATCTTTACTTTCAATCTGTATCATAAAAATACCAAAAATATTTATCTTATCATCATTATCTCTATCAGATCTCACTCTTGCAAGTGGCCGTGAAGGGATTGACAACCCCTTTATCGCGTTGGTTGCAAGGTTCTTATTTGTTTGTGTACATACAAGGAGACTCACGCGTGGTCTCTTACTGGATTGATACCTTGGTTCTCGAAAACTGGGGGAAATACTTATGCTGCTTTGCTACATCACCCTTTCCTCTTCAAGGGAAAACCTACTCATGCTCAAGAGGTAGCACAAGCTGGTGTTGGTTCTCCTGCAGAAGGAGCGTGAACCATTTAGGAATGTGTAGTCGACTAGATCTGGAGCTAAATGTAAGGTGGTAAAAGAATAATTACGAGTAGTCTAATCAATTTCATCGTGATCTGGTCCATGTAAAAAACCTTATTTTCCTTGTCCCACTTGTAGCGGGCCCTGATGAAGTCATGCTCCAAGGGGTTGGTGAACTTCACGAAGAGGTTTGGGATACCCGCGGCTTCACGTTCCGCTTCCTCCTTATCCCATATGGGACTTTTACCGATGTAGCCACGGCTTCCGAGGCGATGCTTCCCCGTGTTCCTTTGCTGAAGACTCTTGAATTTCGTAGCCTTAGCCTTGGCTGCCTCGGTAGCGCAAGTGTCCTTGAACTTTTTGAACTCCTCTTCCGTAAGTGTCAGATTTTCCTCCAGAATCTTGGACAGGGGTTCCTCAGCCTCAATAGCTCGTTTCACCCTCCCTTTCCAGGAGGCCAAATCATTGCTAAACATGCCCATGGCATGATTGTTAATCTTTTTCATCTTCGGATCGTCCCACGGTTGTTCTATGTTATCATCCCGGTCGGGGAACTTGAATCTCTTGTGCAACTTCGTCAGGAGCAACTGCATCAAATGTTCTTTACTCCTTAAGTCATCGTCGTTGATGCTCGCGCATTCCCATAGGATGCATCCTACTTGGTTCCCATAGCACTTGCAAGGTTCTTCTAGCTCTAATGGATCAAACTTGCCAAGTGCCATCTTTGTGATCACCAGTCGTCCAATCCCTAGTTTGTTAGGTTTTCGTATCCTCTACTTCTTCTTTTCAGTAGCGGCATCGGCGCCGGTACCTTCCCCGCCGGTACCTTCCCTGCTGGTCTCGGCGCGGCCATCGGTGCCGGTGCCGTCGATGTCGATGACGGCGTCAGTACCATCATCGAGGCCGACCTGCAAACCTTGACTTTGCAATAATCTCATCTTAGCAGTCAAATAGTCGAGGTACTCTTGTTCACCCTCATAATCCATCTCGTCTGCATCTTGGTCAGAAGGCCCAATTTCTTCGTTGTTCAACATGTTTCCTATGATTAAGTCTCCTCGTTTAATTGTAAAACTATGAAAAAAAATGAGAAATGACATAAAAAAGAAATCTATCTAGCACAAATCATGCCAAAATTCACGGAAAATTTCGGCATGACCTTTGCTAAAAAATGGACATATCAAGCACCTAAAATTCATCGAAATGGAAATGAATCAACATTCCGGAGTAACATAGGCCACTCGGATCGTTTACCCTGCACATAATCATCATGTCCAAAACATCACTCGGATCACATCTGCCCTAACTAAATATATAACCTAATTAACCATCTACCATAGCTAAAACCTAAGTAAATTAACCAAAAAACCTAGCTACCAGAGAGAGGAGGAGCGGTGGGGGTCTTACAGAGGGTGCAGGCCCAACGACAGCCGAGGTTGGGAGGGGTCGGGGTCGGGGTCGAGCGCCGAGGCTGGGGTCGGGGTCGGGGTCGGTCGGGGTCGGGGTCGGCGCCGGGGGCCGGGGCCGGAGCCGGCGCCGGGGTCGGTCGGGGGCGAGCGCAGAGGCGCGGCGAGGGCAGGGCTCCGGCGGCGTGATGGGGAGGAGAGCGTGGGGATTTGGGGGAAAGGAGGCGGGATGAAGGGAGGAGCGGGGATTTTGGGGGTTAAGTGGGCATAACATAGCGCGTTTAGGCAAAACGCGCTATAGCTATTTCAGGTAGCTATAGAGCTTTCGTGTAGAAATCGCTACTGCTATCTTGACTAGATGTGGCTCTTTTCTCACAAAAGCGCTGATGCTATAACTAGTACCTATATATAACAGTTTTCCTGTTTGTTTCCTTCTATTTTCTTTTTCTTTATTTTCTCTCACTTTTCTTTTCTTTTTTTCAAGAGTGGTGAACGAAGGGAAGGCGATATATATTGCATCATTTGACAGTTAAATATGTATACAAAATAGGAACATATATATTACTCCCTCCGCTCCCAAATATAGGGTGTATAGTTTTTGGCACGGATATTAAAAAACGCATGTGGAGAGAAAATTTCACAAGTTTTGGGCGAGATTACACATGAATAATTGACATGAGAAAATAAAGAAGCTTGCATAATATAAGAAAATGTAATCAAATCCCTAAAAACATTATCCAAACGAGTGGTGCAATGCAATACACCTTATATTTCGGATTTTTTCCCAAAAATCTATACACCTTATATCAAGGAATGGAGGGAGTACATCATTCGACCCATGCATAATAATGGCTAAGTGTGTATACAAAATAGGAACATGTATATTACATCATTTGATAGATAACATACGGTTCCTCAGCGTTGATGTTTTCGTTTTTGAGTGAGCTTCTTTCCCTTCTTGTTCGTTGAACAATAATTGAGCCCCTCATTGTGACTTCGCCTTTTCCATGGAGTACGAATTTTCTTAGGTAATGTAGTACTGATTCTTCTTTTGACGTATACTTCATCATCATCGTCATCTTCCCTCATTGGGTTACCGTACTGATCGTAGTCTTCCTCGTTGGCAACTCCATCCATTCCAATGATGTTCCTTTTGCCTCTCCGCACAAAAACATGGTTGGGATTGCGCGGGTCGGTTATGAAGAAGCATTGTGTCACGTGCTTAGCGTGTACCTATGGCTCGTTTTTTGAGATAACGTTCACGGTAGTGCTCTTGGCGTCGGGTATAGTCATGGTAGTGAAATTCCGGTTTTCTCTTTCGACATTCTTAGCCCATCTGACATGGAACATCGTCGTGTCGTGCAGTCCAGAGTAGTCAAGCTCCCAGATCTCCTCGACCCTTCCATAAAATCTTTTAGTTGCACCATTGTCGCTACCGTTCATGCATTCCATTGTCACACCTGAGTTTTGATCATCACTGTCCATATCTTTGACCTCCGTGTAGAACGTGTATCCGTTGATATCGTATGCCAGATAGGTTACAGGTTGGGCGAGGGGCCATGTGCTAAGGCGTATATGAGCAATCCGTCCTTAGAGCCCTCCTCCGGGGGATTAGCAATAATATGCTCTTTGAACCAATGCAGGAAAGTGGAGTTGTGCTCTCTAGTAACTTCGGCGTCCATCCTGCATACCCCCCGGTCACGATACTTGTCGGGACCCCGATTCTAAGTCACACGGATCTAGCATCTAACACCTCATATCACTTTGCGGCCTCACACACGGTATCCCCACGGGTGTCGCCTTACCATGGCCCGGGACTGTTTGCGCCTTTTGGCACACGTATATGATAATGTCGCTAGCATCCATATGACAGAGAACCTGGGCCGACATGGCTAGTCGTGAACCCAAAGGGGCACAGACCTATGGAGACAGGCATACATGAATCACATCGAGCATGTCGGTCAACAGCGTATGAACCCGGGCTGTAGCACTGGGCTAACAGGACTCCGGAAGTCACCGCGTGACATTTCCCCGAAGGGACAGACATAGAATGAAGTGGAACACATGCCGGCCAGTCAAGTGTTCTGAGCAGTAGTGCTGGGCTAGCAGGACTCCGGTGAACCGGGCTGTAGCGGACTACTATGGCTCAAGGAAGCACTAGAATACATTTCCCCATCAGAGAGGCTGCCAAAGACAAACAACTAGATTGTCGGATCCCACACATAGCAATACACGTCACACGTACGCATAACATGCAAGTATGTGATGTACAACATGGCATCACAACATAACGCAATTCATATAGATAAAGGCTCAGAAGAGCCACATAGCATAAATACAAACAGGGGTCACATGACCCATCATTCAGAGCATACAAGTAACGGAAGCATTACATGTCTGAGTAAAGACAACTACAAAAGAAAAAGGCCGAGAAGCCTGACTATCTACAAGTCCCTCCAAGGTACAAGATCGTAGCTGAGGTAACAAGCTACTCGTCGAAGTCCAAGCGGTACTACTAGTGAGACAGATGTCTCATCTGCAAAACATAAATAAAGCAAACGTGAGTACAAGGGTACTCAGCAAGACTTACATCAGATCCTATCATACATGCATTTGTATCAAGAAGGTAATGTGTGGTTTAGTTGCAGCAAGCCAGCTTTGACTCAGTGGCTATCCTGTTCTACGACAATGAGAAACTTCTTTGGGATGAGGCAGTGCACATGAGTCCACTAATCACCACATCAATACACTACTATGGATCCATCCTCGTCTCCTTACGAGAAGGCCATCCATAGCACTCACACTTGTCTTGAGCATTTTAGAGTATCCACTTAAAGTTGTCTATGTACCACGTAAGCATCCAAGAAGTCCATAACCGAGGACACGGCTATTCGAATAGATCATGATAACCCTGCAGGGGTGTACTTCATCACACACGCTCTCACCACTTATCACCATATACCCGTCATGTATCTCGGCAACCTTCAAGAGGAAGCCTGGCGAGGGTGTCGGCCACGACCTGACTAACCACACAAGACTCTAGTCCAGGTTTATCGCCTATTCAGGTTCCATCCGCAAGGAGATCCAGCCGAGGTTTCGCTCACGGCCCCAAACGATGTATACAGGGTTCCCGAGCCCACCATCCGAGTGCCACTCGGTACACCGAGCCACGTGTGCCTAGTCTGTCCCAAGTCCACCCTGCCGGGTGCCACTCGGTAGAAAAATAGCACTACCTACAAACACCAGAAACTATTGCAACTCCTGGACAGAGTTCAAGGCGGTTAATAAGTCGAGAGAGCTTGGAGCGCCCGGAGCCCAATGTGTGGTAGTAGCTAGTCATTGGACAACTTACACAGAACTCAGTTCTTAAGGACGGTCCCAATGAGACAACCCACCATGTACTCCTACATGGCCTCTCACCGCTACCTTTACCAAATCGTGTTCACACGCTTAACTCTCATTACCAGAACATATCATAACATTCCAATTCATTCCCGATGAATCAGACCTGACACAACTCTAAGCAATAGCAGGCATGGCATGGTAGGAACACAACATGGCTCAAACAACTCCTACACATGCTAGTGGGTTTTAACTATTTACTATGGCAATGACAGGTCATGCAGAGGAATGGGTTCAACTACCGCAGCATAAAGTAGCATTTGAATCGTTGTTGTCCTAATGCAATAAATGAGAGCAGGAGCGAGAGAGTAGGATTTTATCGGAATGAACAAGGGGGGATAGCTTGCCTGGTAGATCAACAGGGAGGCATGCTCCTCTGACAGGTACTCTGGAACACTCTCCGGAGCAGGACCTATCGAGAAGGAACGGTGTCGGAAATCAAAACACAAGCATATGCAACATTATGATGCATGAACATGGTAATGATGTTATGATTGCAATAATGCATCTAGCAACCATTTAAATGAAGTCCATATGGACCAAGGTTCATATGCAAACTCCATATTTAGCATTTAAAATGACATTATCATGTTTTCACTTATACAGTGGTATAAGTTGGTTGAACATGCATGAAAGTGGTACAAATGGATAGATTGAATTTTTCTGATAATTTTTCATATATAAATTATTTCAATCTGAGCTACAGTTGAATTTCTATGAATTATTGAAGTTTTGAACATTTTCTGGAATTTCCTGTTTAAAAAATAATTCCAGAAAAAGAATAACTGTGTCAGCATGATGTCATCACTACATCAGCGGGTCAACGTGGCTGTCCAGGTCAAATCTAACGTGTGGGGGCCACACGTCAGTGTCATGGTTAATTAACAGAGGGTTAATTAATCCTAACTACAAATTAGGGGGCGCCGGGGCCCATCTGTCACTGACCCACACGGGTCAAACCCGGGTCAACTGGGGGGGTTAGACCCGGTCAACCCCACCGGCGTTTAGCCGCCGGCGAGGCCGAACGCGGCGGAGGGCTCGGGATCACCATTCTGGCGACCATTTGGGCGGCGGAGGCCCCGGGCTAGGAGCCAGGGCTCGCCCGCATCGTTTGGAGCAAGCGGGGGCTGCGGGGGTGGCTTGAGCTCGCCGGAGCAGAGCTCGCGGCGGCGGCCGGGGCACGGCCCGAGCGGAAGCAAGCTACGGGGCACGGCAGGAACTGCGGAGGCCCTCTACGGCCTCCTGGCGTCACCAGGAGCACGGTGACGCGCGCGGGAGCGGCTGGCTCGGCCTCTGGCCACGGGGGCGCCATGGCCGGAGGCGATGAGGTCTCGGGCACGGTAGCTGAGCTAGCTAGGCGGGGCAAACGAGCACGGGGAGGAGGGGAGAACGAAGTAGAGCTCACAGGGAGGTCGTAGACGTCGTCAGCGAGCTCGGGGACGCGCTGAGGTCGACGGTGCGGCGATGGGGATCCATGGCGGCCGGAGATGAAGACGACGGTGATGGAGGCGCTCCAGGGCCTCCCGAGGCGCGTGGCTCGACGGAGAGGTAGACGCAGACGTGGCGGAGCTTCTGGACACAACAGCGAGGCGAGGGGAAGTCGGTGGCTACGGCAACGGCGAGCGGCGGCGACGGCAGCGCTCGGGCGGGTCGAGAGAGAGGGATCCAGGGGAGGAGGGAGAGCGAGAGAGAGTGAGATAGAGTCGAGGGGAGTGCGTGGCATCGTCGGGGGCCTCCAGCAGTGAGCGGGGAAGTAGGAGGTGGCCGGCGCGTGCTCGCGCGCGGCGGCCACACACGCTGTCCTCCTGGCTGGAGGAAGATGACAGGGAAGGGGGGACAGGTGGGCTGGGCTGCTGCTGGGCTGCACAGTGCTGGGCCAGCACAGGAGCTGGGCCGCAGGTAAGCGCAGGTGGGTTTTTACCATTTCTGTTTCTTTTCTATTTATCTGCCATTTGTTTTGATTTGATAAAAATACCAAATCATTTTATTTAATTCTGACAATTTTTGCAGGGACCTAAGGGATTATTCCAAAGCCCCTCACCAAAATTCAGAATTATTGGACAATATTTCATATATATAAAAATATTTATCCAACGCAAATAATTACTGGATTAACTCCAAATGTCCAAAATAAATATTTATGAGTTCCTTAAAATATTGGTTTGATTTTTACCTCTGACCAATATTTTCAGAGAGTAACATGAACATTTTCTTGGACCTTTTTGGAGAAATTTTTATCTGGATTATTTCCAGAAATGATTCTGAGGGTTTCACAAATCCCCATTTCAAATTTAAATGGAATTTAAACATGATGCACAAATGGCTAGCTGGTCTAGGTCATACCAGAACTAGGGATGTGACAACTCGCCCCCACTTGAAAAAATCTCGTCCCAAGATTCAGGAGTCGATGGAAAGAAGGTGGGGTACTCCAATCGAAGACGATCTTCTCGCTCCCAAGTAGCTTCTCTCTCAGAATGATGAGACCACTGAACCTTGAGAAACTTGATGTGCCTCTACTTGATCAAGAACGCGAACAGGGTACTCTCGATATGTGAGGTTATCTTGGAGATCAAGCATATCGTGGTCCACTCCGCGGATGGAATCCAAGAAGCAATGCCTGAGTTGAGAGACGTGGAAAACATCATGAACTCGGAAAAGATGTGGTGGTAGTTCCAACTGGTAGGCAACCTCTCCTCGTTTAGCGAGAATGAGAAAGGGACCAATGTAACGAGGAGCCAACTTGCCCTTGATACCGAATCGATGGGTACCCTTTAAAGGGGTAACCCGAAGGTAAGCTTTGTCGCCAATTTCATAAGCCACTTCCTTATGACTACGGTCATACTGGCTCTTTTGACGAGATTGGGCTGTTTTCAAGTTCTCACGAATGATGCGAACTTGCTCTTCTGCCTCCTGGATCATATCCGGTCCAAAGAATTGTCTTTCACCGGTTTCTGACCAGTTCAAAGGTGTTCGACATCTTCGTCCATACAGAACCTCAAAAGGAGCTTTCTTGAGGCTGGATTGGTAGCTGTTGTTATAAGCAAACTCGGCGAAGGGGAGACACTTCTCCCAATCCATACCGAATGAGATAACACAAGCTCTAAGCATGTCTTCAAGAATCTGGTTGACCTTTCACCTGACCACTTGATTGAGGGTGGAAAGTGGTACTGAAGGAAAGATGGGTGCCCATGAAAGTTTGGAAACTCTCCAAGAAATGAGAAGTGAAAAGACTACCACGGTCTGAATTGATCTCTAGTGGAACACCATGAAGTGACACTATTCGATAAATATATAAGTCAGCGAGCTAACTAGCAGTGATACTCTCTCGAACAGGTAGGAAGCGAGCCACTTTGGAAATACGATCAATGACTACGAAGATAGCATTATTCCCTCTCTTGGTCCTGGGAAAGCCGGTGATGAAGTCCATACCAACTTTATCCCATTTCCACTCCGGAATAGCTAAAGGTTGAAGGGTGCCAGCAGGTCTCTGATGCTCTGCCTTCACGCGACGACAAACGTCACAGTTAGCAATAAATTGAGCAATTTCTCTCTTCAACCTAGTCCACCAGAACCTCTGGCGTAGGTCCTGATACATCTTAGTACTACCGGGATGAATCGTGAGAGGAGATTCATGCGCCTCCTTAAGGATTAATTGTCGAAGATGTTGATTCTTGGGAACCACCAAGCGACTCTCAAAGAAAACAACACCACGATCATCTATAGAGAAACTACCACCAACTCCTTTGTTAATGTTTCTCTTGATCCAGGAAATTCCCGTATCCTGCTTTTGAGCAGAGATGATTTGATCCACAAGAGTATGTTTCGCTAGCAAGGTAGAAAGGAATCCGTGAGGAGCAAGGTGGACGTTAAGCTTACATAATTCCTCATGGAGAAGTGGTTGGCCCTGCTGCAACTTGAGACTGTTGCAATAGGACTTACGACTTAGCGCATCAGCCATGACATTCCCCTTGCCTGGGGTGTAGGTAATCCCTAAGTCGTAATCTGAGATCAACTCCAGCCAACGTCTTTGCCTAAGGTTCAAATCTGGTTGGGTGAAGATATATTTGAGACTTTGGTGATCGGTGTAAATCTCGCAACGTTTACCAAGAAGGTAATGTCACCAGGTCTTAAGTGCATAGACTACGGCTGCAAGCTCTAGATCATGTGTAGGATAATTCTCCTCATGTGGATGGAACTATCGAGATGCATAGGCAATCACATGGCGATCTTGCATAAGAATGCAACCTAGTCCCTGTCATGAGGCATCACAATAGATAACAAAGTCCTTAGTGAAGTCCGGTGGCACAAGTATGGGAGCAGAAGTCAGGCGTCTTTTCAGTTCCTGAAAACTGTGCTCACACTGTGGGGACCACTCAAACTTTTTATATTTCTTGAGAAGTTCCGTGAGAGGTTTGGCCACTTTGGAGAAATTCTCAACGAAGCGGCGACAATAACTGTCTAGACCAAGGAAACTCCTAACTTGCTTAACTGTTTCAGGCGGAGTCCAATCAAGAACGGCCTGAACTCTTTCAGGATTGACAGCAATGCCCTTACCAGAGATTACGTGGCCGAGATAGGTCACTTCTGGCAACCAAAATTCGCACTTGGAGAACTTGGCATAAAGGCGGTGCTCTCTGAGTTTTTCTAGCACAAGTCTAAGATGTTCGGCATGCTCTTCCTTGTTCTTCGAGTAAATAAGGATATAATCGAGGTAAACCACGACGAACTTATCTAAGTACTCCATGAAGATCGAGTTCATCAAGCGGGAGAATGTAGATGGAGCATTAGTTAGACCGAAGGACATGACGGTGTACTCACACTACTAGGAAAAGGCATGCTAGTGGCGCACCGAATTTTCCTTCTAATGGCGCACTACCGGTGCGCCACTGGCATCACGCCATTAGAATTAAATTCTAATGGCGCACCACTGGTGCGCCATTAGTATCTGGTGTTCTAATGGCGCACCACGTAGTGCGCCGTTAGTATAGCCTGAAGTGCGCCATTAGAATGCCTCCCAGGGGGCCATATGTACCCATGTGCTTTTGCATTCTAATGGCGCACCAGCAGTTAATGCGCCATTAGTGTGATGATCATAGTGCGCCATTAGTGTCTTGTGTGGTGCGCCATTAGTATGAATATTAGGTTTTATTTTGTTTTTGCTTTTTTGATTTTTGCACAGGTTACAAAATATATTATTGGACAGAATATAGACAGCAGCACACAGGAACATCAGATTCATCGAATACAATAGAAGATTAGTCTCCGAATACAATTCATCATATTAGTCTCCGAATTCAAAAGACCGAACAAAGATAAAACATTACAGGTCTCAAGACCACGAGTATCGAGTTTGTCGGAAGTAATACTAATCCTAACAAGTCCTACTAATCATCATCATACAACTTCTACTCGTTATTCATAACAAGTCATACGATCATCATCTTGATAGTCTTCGAACCAACCCTACTTAATTGTTCTTAGCACATGATCATTAGTATTAGGCAGGATCTAAATACCCTATTTAAGCTAAAATAGCATAAAACAATATAGACCCTGACTCTCCATTATGGAGAATGGAGAACATCCTGTCTCCAATTCTTGCGCTTCGCTTCCTTTTGCTTCCAAGAAGCTCCTTACGACTGTCCATACATTTTTTCCATCCTTTGATTTTCATGTCTCCACTTCTTTTAGAAATCTCGTATGGACAGTTGAGATTCGTAGGACGACCTGGCTGTATGTTCAAAACATTAACACTACCTTTCAGATACATCATATGAGGCACACAATTCTCTGGGATTATCTGTTGAAAAACATAGTAATAACTTCATAGTTAGCAATGATGTACTAGTTCTAGAAGTATGCAAAAGATGCACGGATGTCGTAATAGTAAAAATCTTACCAGGGTATCTCCATGGTAGTTACCGTAGTCGAACACATGCACTAGTGGCACGTATTTACCATAATGTTGAGGAGTTTGTTTGTGGATAATGTAATTCTCAATGTCAGTACAAAATCCGACCAGATGATTTTTCTCCTTGTAAGTTGTTAATTCGGAGCCATCGGTGTAGTGGGTTTTGTCTACCATCTCCCGCACATTCTTTGAACAATAAAAATAAGCTGTCAATGGAAATAAGCTGTCAACTATTTTGAAATAAACAATATAAATTAGCTAGTAACTATGTTTGAGAAACTCACATAGCGGTAGAACTGGAGGCATATCAACAAGGACCCAAATGTCCATATTGTCTTGGTTGATGTCAGGATTACCAAGATCCATGGTGACAAGCATACCCTCATCAAAACATAAATCTTGCAAAATGCTTCCCAATTTTTGCAACCAAAATGGGTTACGCTCTCAGAATTATATAGATTTACTTCAAAGTCCACATCATGATGAGTCCTTAGGTGAATTTTCTTTGCTTCAGAAATTTCATGGTCTTCAAAATCCATCCTCTCCAAGACATAGCGTCTTGCATGGCATGGGATAAGCTATACTCGAATTGTAAAAGATGAAAATTACACGTTGAAATAGTTGAACTCATGCTTAATTATGAAAATAACACTTGTCGTCATTGTGTACTGTTTCAACTTCGAAGGTCTCCTCGAGCTTAATGCTGAAGCGCCGATCATCGTCCAGGTGAGGCATGTCGCACAGACCTCGATCGTCGTGGCACCAGTCGCACTCTGCCGGGAGACTTTCGTCGTCCCTTTCGTCGTCCGATGATGATGACGACATATCCTACGTTCATAATTCAAAACTACATCATTTAGGGTTTGTCGACACCGAGGCATCCTAAAAGCTAAGCTTTTATCATTTAGGGTTTGTCGACGCTGAGGCACCCTAAAAGCCTAATCTTTCATCATTTTGGTTCTTATCGACACCGAGGCACCCTAAAAGCCAAGGTTTTATCATTTAGGGTTTGTCGACGTCGAGGCACCCTAAAAGCCTAAGCGTACATCATTTAGGTTCTCATCGACACCGAGGGACCCTATAGAAGCGAAGTTAAGTTTTCATCATTTAGGGTTTATCGATGCCGAGGCACCCTAGGTTGGGCCTAATCACTTGGCACTAATCACTTGGTTCTATTGCCACCTATGTTGGGTTTATCATCTAGGGTTTATCGATGCTAACAAGAATTCTAAGTTGGGCCTAATCACTTGGCTCTATTGCCACCTATGGTTTAATGCAGCAAGAATGGTGGGGCAGTTGATCCTACTTAATTAAGTACTAAGATACCCCGGCCCATGCATTAGTAGCAAGTACCCCATATGTCCGATTTTTAGCAAAGTCATGCTAAAATTCACGGAAAATTTCAGCATGACCTTTGCTGAAAATAAGACATATGGAGTACCTGAATTTTCTGGAACGGAAGTTAATCAACATTCCGGCATACTCAAGGGCCTCTCGGGGTACCTGCAAAATCATCATGACACGATGGTCGGAGACAAAACCCAGCAAACTAGCACCACAATGTGCCTCTACTTTCATATGGATGAAAAGGCCACAGACCATATGGTCCTCTGCTTTCATATGGACAAAAATCAGCTCAACTTATGTGAGCTTCCATTCCAGATCTAATAGGTCACCCAACAAAAAATCATGTTCACTAAGTCCACAAAAATGAATAGGTTCAGTAAACTTGAAGTACTCAACACTAAACATGGTTCAGAGCTCACTACACTACACTACACTAGAACAAGCTCACTACACTACACTACACATGCTTAAACTCTGAACATAAACAAACACCAGCAATGCAATATGTAAACTACCTCTGTTTCTAGGCAACAAGAGTTATCATCAATGCTTTTGAGTTTATTAAGTACCTTCAGTTCTGAGTTTTAAATGTCAAAAGAGCTTCACAGAATCTTGAATCCTCCAAATCACTCTTAACAATTCTGCATTGCACAAAGGCAGCAATTAACAACACAACTAGGGAGTCTAGGACAATGCCACCAGATAGAATTTGAAGGAAAAACGTTCTTCCAGAACCTTCAAGCCACAATCATACATAGAGTGGCTAATCATATAAGCTATATTTAAATAAACATCAACTAAACTTGATGACAAGAAAAACTATAATCACATTGATACAAACTAGAGCATATAGCAATAGTAAATTGCTGCTCCATATAGCAATAGTAATGCACCTAATCAACATTGTAGAGCATCCTGTTACAAACTTGTTCTGATCCTGCAAATTAATTGGGAGGAAGAATTAGGGAGGGAGGGAATGGTAATGATTCAGAGAAGAACAATAGTAATGCTCCATATAGCAATAGTAATGCTCCATATGTTCTGATCCATATAGCAAGAAGAACTAGGGAGGGAGGGAATGGGGAGGAAGGGTGGAGAGGGAGGAAGGAGGAGAGGTACCTATAGCAAGAAGAACATGGTAGCAAAACATATAGTGAGAATTGCCATCTACCAGTCCTATGTGACTGAACCAAACATGCACAGCTTGCGCCATCATCATTTTTTTTTGAATTTTCATCATCAACTAATTAACACCCTCTGTGACGGTGTATTAGCATAGGCATAAGCTGCACTACAACTTGTTCATGCCGCCTCTTTGAACTATAAAACTCTGCACTAGTACTTTGGCATGGTGTTAGACTTTGTACATAAGTACATGACCCGTATGAGGAGTAGTTATCTCGATTGTGCAGTCACGAACATACAGAGCATTGCATGATTAAGACAACTAAATAAAAACACGGTACAAAAACATATACATAGAATTGCCATCCACCAGTCCCATGTCACTGAACATATATATGATGCACTTGCCTTAACACATATCTCCAGAAGGGACCTGAATCGAGCAACAACCAGCCTAAGGGGAGGAGGGGAAGGGGGGAGAGGTGAGGAATCACCTGTGGGATAACGGCAGGCTGCCGTAGGAGGGCGCCGGCGTTGAGGAGGCGGCGGGCGGCGGCGCGTCGAGGAGGAGGCGGCGTGTCGAGGAGGAGGCGTGTCGAGGAGGAGGCGGCGCGTCGAGGAGGAGGCGGTGTGTCGACCTTGCCACCCACCTTGGAGCCGGAACCCAAGGGCGTGCAGGTGCGGCGGACGGAGGGGACGGAGGGGGCGGCGCTCGCGGGGGAGGCGGGGCTCGAGGGGAGGCGGTGCTCGACGGGGAGGAAGGGGAGAGGGAGGCGGCGAGGGCGCGTGGGCAGCTGCGGCGGACGGAGGCGGCGGATGGCGGGGGCGCGTGGGCGGCTGTGGCGGCGGCGGATGGCGGTGGTCGATCGAGGAGAATCTGGCGAGGGAGGGAGGGAGGACACAGTGCGAGGGCAGTAGGTGGAGTGGGGGGAGGGTTCTAATGGCGCACCACCCCCTCGTGCGCCATAAGTACGACTATTCTAATGGCGCACCACCCCTCGGTGCGCCATTAGAATTTTGTTTTAATCTAGCCCACTAGCCCTATCTACAACCTAACCCTATCTACAACAGAAGCCCCCCACTAGCCCGATTGGTCAGCACGCAACACACACACTAGGAGGTCCTGGGTTCGATTCCCAGGCTCCCCAATATTTTTTTATGCATTTTAAATGTTGTTTGATATTTATTTGTGTTTAAATATGTTCAAACTTGTTTAAATCATAACAGTAATATTTTTTTTATAAAAATAGTAATAATTTTTTAAAAAATATGTTCAAATTTGTTACCTGAAAATATCATCATCGGCGGCGGTGGAACGGGGGAGGGTGCGGGGGGAGCCCGTTGGCGGCGGTGGAGCGGAGGAGGGTGCGGGGGGCCGGGTGCTCGTCGGCGGCTGTGGAGCGGGGGAGGGTTGCGGTGGGTCGTCGGCGGCGGTGGAGCTAGCGGGGGAGGGTGCGGGTGGGATCGAGATGGAGGGGGATCGAGATCAAGATGGAGGGGGGAATCGAGATCGAGATGGAGATCGAGATCAAGTGTCCTCATGAATTCAAAAAGTGCCCATGAAATTTAAAAATATTCATGATATCAAAAAGTGCCCATGAAATACAATCGAGAAATGAAGACTACGATTTAAATACAATCGATCTTAGCTAGCTATCTGTTCACAATCTTCTTGCCGATTAGTAGTTTTGCAAAAAAGTAAAAAAAATATATACTAATGGCGCACCGGGTAATAGTGCGCCATTACTAGTTTAAACTAGTAATGGCGCACTGTGAAACGATGCGCCATTAGTAGTTTTGCAAAAAAAAAGAATAATTTTTTTACAGTAATGGCGCACTGTCTGCTTGGTGCGCCATTACTACTTAGAACTAGTAATGGCGCACTTCGACCTGATGCGCCATTAGTATGTATGGAAAAATGGAAAAAAAATAATAATTTAATACTAGTGGCGCACCCTGTTTCTGGTGCGCCATTAGTGTCTTCCACACTAATGGCGCATCACCAACCGGTGCGCCATTAGTATATAGTAGTGGTGCACTGCTTCCATGGTGCGCTATTAGTATCAATCCTATCTATAGCCCTTTTCCTAGTAGTGTCATACTGGCCATAACGAGTGACAAAAGCCGTCTTAGGAATGTCCCCATTTCTGATCTTGATTTGGTGGTAGCCTAACCTCAAATCCATCTTGGAAAAGACTGAGGATCCAGCGAGCTGATCATACAAGTCGTTGATCCTGGGGAGCGGATACTTGTTCTTTATCGTGACCAAATTAACGGGACGATAATCTACAACCATCCGGTCCATACCATCCTTCTTCTTAACGAAGAGGACGGGGCAAGCCCAGGGAGAAGAACTAGGACGGATGAAACCCTTTTGCAAGGATTCATCGAGTTGTTTCTTAAGCTCAGCTAGTTCTAAGGGTGCCATCTTGTAAGGTCTCCTAGAGATTGGAGCGGTTCCTGGGATAAGATCTATGACAAATTCTACATCTCTATCAGGTGGAATACCTGGCAGTTCCTCTGGAAAAACATCCGGAAAGTCACGGACTACCGGGATATCTTCAAGGTCAGGAAGAGGGTTGGCATTAAGAGAATAGAGCTGACGCTTTGCAACTCTAGTGGAGACGGTGACTATCTTGCCAGATGGGTGTGTAAGCTGAACAGACCTAGTGTAACAATCAATCTTGGCATAATGAGCTTTCATCCAGTCCATAGCCAAGATGATGTTAATATCTGTAGACTTGAGGGCTATAAGTGATGCAAGGAATACAACTCTGTCAACAAGGATTTCATTACCATGGCTTATTCTGGTAGTTTGCCATCTAGACCCTGGAGTTTGGATTTCAAGTGGAGTTGGCATATCGCAAAATGACATGTCGTGCAAACGAGCATAGCCTTCAGAAATGAAGGAGTGAGATGCTCCGGTATCGAACAGAACCGAAGCTGGATGGCAATTGACAAGGAGGGTACCAAGAACGACATCCGGATCATCATGAGTGTCTTTAGCTGAGACGTGATGCACACATCCACGTTCAGTGGGAGCTGACTTGACACTAATCATCTTTCGTGATGGCTTACCACGGCCAACAGACTTCTCAGGCTGGGGTGGAGCATAGTTGGTTTGAGAGCAGTCACGGGCATAGTGTCCTGGCTCTCTGCATGTGAAGCAAATCCTTGAAGTTGGACGTGGACCCGCATTGACAAGGGGTCTACCAATAGGTCTGGGTGGAGCATACTGCTGAATTGGGTGAGGTGCCACACAAGAAGGCCTCGGTGTATATCCGGGTGGAAGAGCGGAGTTCGGAACCCAAATCCGGCGCTTCTGCGAAGTAGAACCGGAAGAAGAACCCAAACCACGGGTGTGCTTACGAGACTCCTCATAGGTGAGCTGAGCTCTCTCTGCGTTAATGGCCTTGTTCACAAGAGCCTGGAATGTATTGCAATGGTGCAAGTGGAGATCACGACGCAACTTGGGGTTGAGACCCTTCCAGAACCTAGCCTGCTTCTTGGCATCCGTGGACACTTCTTCTGTAGCATAGCGGGCGAGGTTCTCAAACTCTCTACTGTAAGCATCAACAGCCATCTTACCCTGGGTGAAACTACAGAACTCTTCTCTCTTGCGGTCAATGAGAGCTAGAGGAATGTGATGCTCGCGAAAAGCCTCAGTGAAATCTCTCCAGGTCGGTATCTGGCCGGCTGGAAGCGTAGCCTCATAGTTCCGCCACCAAAGACTAGCAGGACCTTCCAGGTGATATGCAGCATAGGTGACCTTGTCACCTTCAGCTACGTTCGCAGAACGCAGCTTGTGAGTGATACTACCGAGCCAGTCATCTGCATCGAGTGGTTCAATGGAATGATGGAAGGTAGGTGGTTTCAAACCAACGAAATCATAGATGGTCGCTAACTCTTTGCACTGGGGTGTGGTGTTCTCCTCGATACGTGCTAACAAGCGGTTAGACTCATGCTTGTTCCTCTCCATCTCAAGCATGAACTCTGTCAACGAAGACTGGTCAGGAGGATCCTCATCCCTACCATCTCCGTGGTTCCGGCTACGAGCAACAGAACTTTGGTTAACCGGCAACATCCTGAAGAACGAAACCAAGGAAAACAAGGATGGACTCAGCATCAACTATAGGATGCAGAAGATAGCACAGAAATTTAGTATCTCTCAAACTCCTAGGACAATTCCGTCAGCATAACGACAGTAAAATGCTCAGAATGAGACATCCTGCAAACGATGGGGTAGTACCATACTCAATATCATCACTCAAGGTTCTGAGACATTACTAAACAGACTACACCGGAGGTACTCGAACTGGGATATGACTCTGATCAACTAATCCTAAGAGACTATGGAGTAGTAACACGTGATCCTGATAGACAGAAGAGAAGCCTAGTTCCTTAACCCCATAGGAAAGATAGGATGACTCAGATCAGAAGGCATGAGGTATAAGGAGTAAAAGAGCCTTACGTTCCCTTCCACAATCAATTCCCTTACATAACTAAAGAATTTCTAGACTCAACTTCGACCAGGTTGGCTTGGAAATCCTACGGGCAGTCAGGCTCTGATACCAAAGCTGTCGGGACCCCGATTCTAAGTCACACCGATCTAGCATGTAACACCTCATATCACTTTGCGGCCTCATGCACGGTATCCCCATGGGTGTCGCCTTACCATGGCCCGGGACCGTTTGCGCCTTTTGGCTCACGTATATGATAATGTCACTAGCATCCATATGACAGAGAACCCGGGCCGACATGGCTAGTCATGAACCCAAAGCGGCACAAACCTATGGAGACAGGCATACATGAATCACATCGAGCATGTCGGTCAACAGCGTATGAATCCGGGCTGTAGCATTGGGCTAACAGGACTCTGGAAGTCACCGCGTGACATTTCCCCGAAGGGACAGACATAGGAACGAAGTGGAACACATGCCGGCCAGTCAAGTGTTCTGAGCAGTAGTGCTGGGCTAGCAGGACTCCGGTGAACCGGGCTGTAGCGGACTACTATGGCTCAAGGAAGCACTAGACTACATTTCCCCATCAGAGAGGCTGTCAAAGACAAACAACTAGATTGTCGGATCCCACACATAGCAATAAATGTCACACGTACGCATAACATGCAAGTATGTGATGTACAACATGGCATCACAACATAACACAATTCATATAGATAAAGGCTCAGAAGAGCCACATAGCATAAATACAAACAGGGGTCACATGACCAATCATTCAGAGCATACAAGTAACGGAAGCATTACATGTCTGAGTACAGACAACTACAAAAGAAAAAGGCCAGGAAGCCTGACTATCTACAAGTCCCTCCAAGGTACAAGATCGTAGCTGAGGTAACAAGCTACTCGTCGAAGTACAAGCGGTACTACTAGTGAGACAGATGTCTCATCTGCAAAACATAAATAAAGCAAACATGAGTACAAGGGTACTCGGCAAGAATTACATCAGATCCTATCATACATGCATTTATATAAAGAAGGTAATGTGGGGTTTAGTTGCAGCAAGCCAGCTTTGACTCAGTGGCTATCCTGTTCTACGACAATGAGAAACTTCTTTGGGATGAGGCAGCGCACACGAGTCCACTAATCACCACATCAATACACTACTATGGATCCATCCTCGTCTCCTTACGAGAAGGCCATCCATAGCACTCAACCTTGTCTTGAGCATTTTAGAGTATCCACTTAAAGTTGTCTATGTACCACGTAAGCATCCAAGAAGTCCATAACCGAGGACACGGCTATTCGAATAGATCATGATAACCCTGCAGGAGTTACTTCATCACACACGCTCTCACCACTTATCACCATTTACCTGTCATGTATCTCGGCAACCTTCAAGCGGAAGCCTGGCGAGGGTGTCGGCCATGACCTGACTAACCACACAAGACTCTAGTCCAGGTTTATCGCCTATTCGTGTTCCATCCGCAAGGAGATCCGGCCGAGGTTTCGCTCACGGCCCCAAACGATGTGTACAGGGTTCCCAAGCCCACCATCCGGGTGCCACTCGGTACACCGGGCCACGTGTGCCAATTCTGTCCCAAGTCCACCCTGCCGGGTGCCACTCGGTAGAAAAATAGCACTACCTACAAACACCAGAAACTATTGCAACTCCTGGACAGAGTTCAAGGCGGTTAATAAGTCGAGAGAGCTTGGAGCGCCCGGAGCCTAATGTGTGGTAGTAGCTAGTCGTTGGACAACTTACACAGAACTCAGTTCTTAAGGACGGTCCCAATGAGACAACCCACCATGTACTCCTACATGGCCTCTCACCGCTACCTTTACCAAATCATGTTCACACGCTTAACTCTCATTACCAGAACATATCATAACATTCCAATTCATTCCCGATGAATCGGACCTGACACAACTCTAAGCAATAGCAGGCATGGCATGGTAGGAACACAACATGGCTCAAACTACTCCTACACATGCTAGTGGGTTTTAACTATTTACTGTGGCAATGACAGGTCATGCAGAGGAATGGGTTCAACTGCCGCAGCATAAAGTAGCAGTTGAATCGTTGTTGTCCTAATGCAATAATTGAGAGCAGGAGCGAGAGAGTAGGATTTTATCGGAATGAACAAGGGGGGATTGCTTGCCTGGTAGATCAATAGGGTGGCACTGCTCCTCTGACAGGTACTCTGGAACACTCTCCGGAGCAGGACCTATCGAGAAGGAACAGTGTCGGAAATCAAAACACAAGCATATGCAACATTATGATGCATGAACATGGTAATGATGTTATGATTTCAATAATGCATTGAGCAACCATTTAAATGAAGTCCATATGGACCAAGGTTCATATGCAAACTCCATATTTAGCATTTAAAATGCCATTATCATGTTTTCACTTATACAGCGGTATAAGTTGGTTGAACATGCATGAAAGTGGTACAGATGGATAGATTGAATCTTTCTGATAATTTTTCATATATAAATTATTTCAATCTGAGCTAAGGTTGAATTTCTATGAATTTTTGAAGTTTTGAACATTTTCTGGAATTTCCTGTTTAAAAAATAATTCCAGAAAAAGAATAACTGCGTCAGCATGACGTCATCACTACATCAGCGGGTCAACATGGCTGTCCAGGTCAAATCTGACGTGTGGGGGCCACACGTTAGTGTCATGGTTAATTAACAGAGGGTTAATTAATCCTAACTACAAATTAGGGGGCGCCGAGGCCCATCTGTCACTGACCCACACGGGTCAAACCTGGGTCAACTGGGGGGATTAGACCCGGTCAACCCCACCGGCGTTTAGCCGCCGGCGAGGCCGAACGCGGCAGAGGGCTCGGGATCACCATTCCGGCGACCATTTGGGTGACGGAGGCCACGAGCGAGGAGCCAGGGCTCGCCCGCATTGTTTGGAGCAAGCGGGGGCTGCGGGGGTGGCTTGAGCTCGCCGGAGCAGAGCTCGCGGCGGCGGCCGGGGCACGGCTCCGAGCAGAAGCGAGCTACGGGGCACGGCAGGAACTGCGGAGGCCCTCTACGGCCTCCTGGCGTCACCAGGAGCATGGTGACGCGCGCGGGAGCGGCTGGCTCCGCCTCTGGCCACGGGGGCGCCATGGCCGGCGGCGATGAGGTCTCGGGCGTGGTAGCTGAGCTAGCTAGGTAGAGCTCACGGGGAGGTCGTAGACGTCGTCAGCGAGCTCGGGGACGCACTAAGGTCGACGGTGCGGCGATGGGGATCCACGGCGGTCGGAGATGAAGACGACGGCGATGGAGGCGCTCCAGGGCCTCCCGAGGCACGTGGCTCGAGGGAGAGGTAGACGCAGACGTGGCGGAGCTTCTGGACACAACAGCGAGACGAGGGGAAGTCAGTGGCTACGGCAACGGCGAGCGGCGGCGACGGCAGTGCTCGGGCGGGTCGAGAGAGAGGGATCCAGGGGAGGAGGGAGAGCAAGAGAGAGTGAGATAGAGTCGAGGGGAGTGCTTGGCGTCGTCAGGGGCCTCCAGCAGCGAGCGGGGAAGTAGGAGGTGGCCGGCGTGTGCTCGCGCGCGGCGGCCACACGCGCTGTCCTCCTCGCGGGAGGAAGACGATAGGGAAGGGGGGACAGGTGGGCTGGGCTGCTGCTGGGCTGCACAGTGCTGGGCCAGCACAGGAGCTGGGCCGCAGGTAAGCACAGGTGGGTTTTTACCATTTCTGTTTCTTTTCTATTTATCTGCCATTTGTTTTGATTTGATAAAAATACCAAATCATTTTATTTAATTCTCACAATTTTTGCAGGGACCTAAGGGATTATTCCAAAGCCCCTCACCAAAATTCAGAATTATTGGACAATATTTCATATATATAAAAATATTTATCCAACGCAAATAATTACTGGATTAACTCCAAATGTCCAAAATAAATATTTATGATTTCCTTAAAATATTGGTTTGATTTTTACCTCTGACCAATATTTTCAGAGAGTAACATGAACATTTTCTTGGACCTTTTTGGAGAAATTCTTATCTGGATTATTTCCAGAAATGATTCTGAGGGTTTCACAAATCCCCATTTCCAATTTAAATGGAATTTAAACATGATGCACAAATGGCTAGCTGGTCTAGGTCATACCAGAACAAGGGATGTGACAATACTTCTTTGCGATAACTTTGTGTAGTACCACCAAAGGATCTACCTCGTCTAGGTGTTGTAGCACTACCAAGTTTGCTCTGTCAAAGTCGCTGTGTCGATCTGAGTATGCCACGTGCAGTTACTTGCGACCATTGGAGTGACCTTCTCCTTCGAGCCTCCCATCGTGCTTGTTAACGGGCAAACCAACAATAACACCAGGCGGCTGGTTTGCGCCATATAGAAAATTCTTGCAGAAAGAGATGCACTCTTGTGTCAGATAGCCCTGGACGATGCTACCATCCAGACGGGACAGGTTACGAACGAATACTTTGATGATCACATTCATCCTCTCAAACGGCATCATGTTTTGCAGAAATGATGGCTCCAGGTCTATTATGTCGTCCACAATATGGACACACAGATGCACCATCATGTCAAAGAACACGGGCGGGAAGTACATCTCAACCTCATTCAGTATCACAATGATCTCTTCCTGTAGCCTTCGGAGCTGCTTCACACTGAGCGACTTTCGAGAGATGACGTCGAAAAAGTTTCAGAGACCAATAAGCCCGTCACGGACGTGCTTGTCCATTATCCCTCTAAGGGCAATAGGTAGTATCTACGTCATCATCACATGACAGTCATGGGACATCATGCCTCTGAACCTTTTTTTGTCCGTGTCTAGATATCTGCTTATCTTGCCACAGTAACCGGAACTAACTTTGTCTCCAGTAAGGCACTTAAAGAATTGATCTATCTTAGCTTGACTTAAGGTGAAGCAAGAAGGTGGGCAATAATCCTATTTCTTTATTTTCTTGCCCTTCTTCTCCCGCGCCTCTGTCTCCGTCTCTGTCTCGTCTGACTTTTTACGGGGCGGCATGTGCAGATCTTCCCTGATATTCAAATCTTGCAAGTCTTTTCTTGCATTCGGCCCATCCTTGGTCTTATCCGGCATGTTCATAAGTGTCGCGAGCAAGCTCTCAAGGACATTCTTACAGATATGCATTTGATCAAGGCAATGAGGTATATCGAGTTTGTGCCAGTACTCCAAGTCCCAGAACACAGACCTCGTCTTCCATACCTTCAGCAGTGGCTCCGGCACCTTTTTCATCGTCTCTCCTGGTGTGGGGCACTCGTTCTAGTTTTTCAACAGCTCATCGATTTCGGCGCCGCTCCGCTTACGTGGAGGTCCTCGATGCTTAGCGTTACCATTGAATAGATCTCCATGATTTCTCCACGGGTCATCATGTTCGAGCCATCTTCGATGCCCCAAGTACACGATTTTCCCAGACCCGCCATCTTTCCTTGACGTTAGCTACTAAGATGTTGTATCATCCATGCACCGCGTGCATCCGCAATATCCATGGCACACCTGGCCTGCGACATATCCGTAACCGAGATAGTCGTGCACTGTCGTGATTAGCGCGACTCTCATATAGAAATGCTCGCCTTTGCTGGTGATACGTCCATTTTGCATCATGCTTTTATATCGATATTTATTGCATTATGGGCTGTTATTACACATTATGTCACAATACTTATGCCTATTCTCTCTTATTTTACAAGGTTTACATAAAGAGGGAGAATGCCGGCAGCTAGGATTCTGGGCTAGAAAAGGAGCAAATATTAGAGACCTATTATGCACAGCTCCAAAAGTCCTGAAAATTCACGGAAGTCAATTTTAGAATATATAATAAATATTGAGCGCAAGAAGTTCACCAAGGGGGCCACACCCTGGCCACGAGAGTGGGGGCGCACCCTACCCCCTGGTCGCGCCCCCTACCTCATGGGCCCCCTGGTGGCCCTCCGATGGCCATCTTCTGCTATATGGAGTCTTTCAATGAGAAAAAAATCATAATCCATCTCCCCGGACGAGACTCCGCCGCCACGAGGCGGAACCTTGGTGGAACCAATCTAGGGCTCTGGCGGAGCTGTTCTGTTGGGGAAACTTCCCTCCGAGAGGGGGAAATCATCGCCATCATCATCACGAACGTCCTCTCATCGGGAGAGGGTAATCTCCATCAACATCTTCACCAGCACCATCTCCTCTCAAAACCCTAGTTCATCTCTTGTATCCAATTCTTGTCTCCAAGTCCGGGATTGGTACCTGTGGGTTGCTAGTAGTGTTAATTACTCCTTGTAGTTGATGCTAGTTGGTTTATTTGGTGGAAGATCATATGTTCAGATCCTATATGCATATTAATACCCCTCTAATTATGAACATGAATATGCTTTGTGAGTAGTTATGTTTGTTCCTGAGGACATGGGAGAAGTCTTGCTATTAGTAGTCATGTGAATTTGGTATTCGTTCGATATTTTGATGAGATGTATGTTGTCTCTCCTCTAGTGGTGTTATGTGAACGTTGACTACATGACACTTCACCATTATTTTGGCCTAGAGGAAGGCATTGGGAAGTAATAAGTAGATGATGGGTTGCTAGAGTGACAGAAGCTTAAACCCTAGTTTATGCGTTGCTTCATAAGGGGCTGATTTGGATCCATATGTTTCATGCTATGGTCAGGTTTACCTTAATACTTTTGTTGTAGTTGCGGATGCTTGTAATAGAGGTTAATCATAACTGGGATGCTTGTCCATGTAAGGACAGTACCCAAGCATCGGTCCACCCACATACCAAATTATCAAAGTACCGAACGCGAATCATGTGAACGTGATGAAAACTAGCTTGACGATATTCCCATGTGTCCTCGGGAGCGCTTTCCATCATATAAGAGTTTGTCCAGGCTTGTCCTTTTCTACAAAAAGGATTGGGCCACCTTGCTGCACTTTATTTACTTTTGTTACTTGTCGCTCGTTACCAATTATCTTATCACAAAACTATCTGTTACATATTATTTCAGTGCTTGCAGAGAACACCTTGCTGAAAACCGCTTATCATTTCCTTCTGCTCCTCGTTGGGTTTGACACTCTTACTTATCGAAAGGACTACGGTAGATCCCCTATACTTGTGGGTTATCAAGACTCTTTTCTGGCGCTGTTGCCGGGGAGTGAAGCGCCTTTGGTAGGTGGAATTTGGTAAGGAAAAATTTATATAGTGTACGTAAATTTACTGTCACTTGTTACTATGGAAAGTAATCCTATGAGGGGCTTGTTCGGGATATCTTCACCCAGACCAGTAGAACAAAGAGTTGCTCCTCAACGTACTGAACCTACTGAAAATGAAAATGTCTGCTTTGAAATTCCTTCGGGTATGATAGAAAAACTGCTAGCTAATCCTTTTACAGGAGATGGAACGACGCATCCTGATGAGCACCTAATATATGTGGATGAAGTTTGTGGATTATTTAAGCTTGCAGGTGTACCCGGAGATGTTATTAAGAAGAAGGCCTTCCCTTTATCTTTGAAGGAAGATGCATTGACATGGTATAGGCTATGTGATGATACGGGGTCATGGAACTTCAAACGATTGAAATTGGAATTTCATCAGAAGTTTTATCCTATGCATCTTGTTCATCGTGATCGCAATTATATATATAATTTCTGGCCTCGTGAAGGAGAAAGCATCGCTCAAGCTTGGGGGAGGCTTAAAACAATGTTATATTGATACCCCAATCATGAGCTCTCAAGAGAAATGATTATTCAAAATTTATAGGCTCGGCTTTCTGATAAAAATCACACCATGCTCGATACTTCTAGTGCTGGCTCTTTTATGACGAAGACTATTGAATTCAAATGGGATTTATTGGAAAGAATTAAATGCAACTCTGAAGATTGGGACCTCGACGAAGGTAAGGAGTCGGGTATGACACCTAAGTTTGATTGTGTTAAATCTTTTATGGATACCAATGTTTTCCATAAATTTAGCACTAAATATAGACTTGACTCTGAGGCAGTAGCTTCTTTCTGTGAATCTTTTGCTACTCATGTTGATCTCCCTAGGGAGAAGTGGTTTAAATATCATCCTCCCATAGAAGTAAATGTAGCAGCACCTATTAAAGTTGAAGAAAAGACCATCAGTTATAATGATCCTATTGTTCCTACTTCTTATGTTGAGAAACCACCTTTTCCTGTTAGGATAAAAGATCATGCTAAAGCTTCAACTATGGTTCATAAAAGCAATATTAAAACTTATACACCTCCTAAGCAAATTAAAGTTGAACCTAATAATTCTGTTGTTAAAGATCTCTTGTCTGATAATATTGATTTGCATGTTATTCATTTCCTTGATGAGACTGCTAGAATTGCTAAACCTTGTGCTAAAGATGAAAACAGACCTGTGGTAGGCATGCATGTTATTTCTGTTAAAATAGGAGATCATTCTTATCATGGCTTATGTGATATGGGTGCTAGTGCTAGTGCAATACCTTACGACTTATACAAAGAAATTATGCATGATATTGCACCTGCTGAGATAGAAGATATTGATGTCACAATTAAACTTGCCAATAGAGATACTATTTCACCAATGGGGATTGTTAGAGATGTTGAAGTCTTGTGCGGGAAAACTAAATATCCTGCTGATTTTCTTGTTCTTGGTTCCCCACAAGATAGCTTTTGTCCCATTATATTTGGTAGACCCTTCTTGAACACAGTTAATGCTAAGATAGATTGCAAAAAGGATGTTTTTACTATTAGTTTAGGTGATATGTCTCATGAATTTAATTTCTCTAAATTTCGTAGAAAACACCGTGAAGAGGAATTGCCTAGTAAAGATGAAATTATTGGTCTTGCTTCTATTGCCGTACCTCCTAGTGATCCTTTAGAACAATATTTGCTGGACCATGAAAATGATATGTTTATGAATGAAAGAAGGGAAATAGATGAAGTATTCTTTAAACAGGAACCCATCCTGAAACACAATTTGCCTGTTGAAATCCTAGGGGATCCTCCTCCACCCAAGGGTGATCCCGTGTTTGAGCTTAAACCGTTACCTGATACTCTTAAATATGCTTATCTTGATGAGAAAAAGATATATCCTGTTATTATTAGTGCTAACCTTTCAGAGCATGAAGAAGAGAGATTATTGAAAACTCTGAAGAAGCACCATGATGCTATTGGATATATTCTTGATGATCTTAAGGGCATTAGTCCCACTCTGTGTCAACACAAAATAAATTTGGAGGAAGATGCCAAACCAGTTCATGATCATCAACGACGGCTGAATCTTAAGATGAAGGAAGTGGTAAGAAAGGAAATACTAAAGCTTCTTGAGGCAAGTATAATTTATCCCATTGCTGATAGTCAGTGGGTAAGTCCTGTCCATTGTGTCCCTAAGAAGGGAGGTATTACTGTCGTTCCTAATGATAAAGGTGAGTTGATCCCGCAAAGAATTATTACAGGTTATAGGATGGTAATTGATTTCCGCAAATTAAATAAAGCTACTAAAAAGATCATTACCCCTTACCTTTTATCGATCAAATGCTAGAAAGATTATCCAAACATACACATTTTTGCTTTCTAGATGGTTATTCTGGGTTCTCTCAAATACTTGTGTCAGCCAATGATCAATCAAAGACTACTTTTACTTGCCCTTTTGGTACTTTTTCTTATAGATGTATGCCTTTTGGTTTATGTAATGCACCTGCTACCTTTCAAAGATGCATGATGGCTATATTCTCTGACTTTTGTGAAAAGATTTGTGAGGTTTTCATGGACGATTTCTCCGTCTATGGATCCTCTTTTGATGATTTCTTAAGCAATCTTGATCGAGTTTTGCAGAGATATGAAGAAACTAACCTTGTCTTGAATTGGGAGAAGTGCCACTTTATGGTTAATGAAGGTATTGTCTTGGGGCATAAAGTTTCTGAAAGAGGTATTGAAGTTGATAAAGCTAAAGTTGATACTATTGAAAAGATGCCATGTCCCAAGGACATCAAAGGTATAAGAAGTTTCCTTGGTCACGCCAGTTTTTATAGGAGGTTCATTAAGGACTTCTCAAAAATTTCTTGGCCTCTGACTAATTTATTACAAAAAGATATACCATTTGTCTTTGATGATTATTGTGTAGAAGCATTTGAAATACTTAAGAAAGCATTGATCTCTGCACCTATTGTTCAGCCACCTGATTGGAATTTACCCTTTGAAATTATGTGTGACTCTAGTGATTATGATGTAGGTGTTGTTCTAGGGCAAAGAGTTGATAAGAAATTAAATGTTATTCAATATGCTAGTAAAACTCTAGACAATGCCCAGAGAAATTATGCTACTACTGAAAAAGAATTCTTAGCAGTTGTATTTGCTTGTGATAAGTTCAGACCTTATATTTTTGATTCTAAAGTAACTATTCACACTGATCATGCTGCTATTAAATATCTCATGGAAAAGAAAGATGCTAAACCTAGACTTATTAGATGGGTTCTCTTGCTACAAGAATTTGATTTGCATATCATTGATAGAAAGGGAGCTGAGAACCCCGTTGCAGACAACTTGTCTAGGTTAGAAAATGTTCTTGATGACCCACTACCTACTGATGATAGCTTTCCTGATGAACAATTAAATGTCATAAATGCTTCTCATACTGCTCCATGGTATGCTAATTATGCTAATTACATCATTGCTAAATTTATACCACCTAGCTTTACATACCAGCAAAAGAAAAAGTTCTTCTATGATTTGAGACATTACTTTTGGGATGACCCACATCTCTATAAAGAAGGAGTAGATGGTGTTATTAGACATTGTGTACCTGAGCATGAGCAGGAATAGATCATACGCAAGTGTCACTCCGAGGCTTATGGAGGACACCACGTTGGAGATAGAACTGCACATAAGGTATTGCAATCCGGTTTTTATTGGCCTACTCTCTTCAAGGATGCCCGTAAATTTGTCTTGTCTTGTGATGAATGTCAAAGAATTGGTAATATTAGTAGACGTCAAGAAATGCCTATGAATTATTCACTTGTTATTGAACCATTTGATGGTTGGGGTTTTGATTATATGGGACCTTTTCCTGCCTCTAATGGATATACACATATTTTAGTTGTTGTTGATTATGTTACTAAGTGGGTAGAAGCTATTCCAACTAGTAGTGCTGATCATTACACTTCTATTAAAATGTGTAAAGAAGTTATTTTTCCAAGGTTCGGAGTTCCTAGATATTTAATGACTGATGGTGGTTCACATTTTATTCATGGTGCTTTCCATAAAATGCTTGCTAAATATGATGTTAATCATAGAATTGCATCTCCTTATCACCGACAGTCTAGTGGTCAAGTAGAATTGAGTAATAGAGAACTCAAATTAATTTTGCAAAAGACTGTCAATAGATCTAGAAAGAATTGGTCCAAGAAACTTGATGATGCATTATGGGCTTATAGAAGTACATATAAAAATCCTATGGGTATGTCTCTGTATAAAATGGTTTATGGAAAAGCATGTCACTTACCTCTCGAAGTAGAACATAAGGCTTACTGGGCTATTAAAGAGCTCAATTATGATTTCAAACTTGTCGGTGAGAAGAGGTTATTTGACATTAGCTCACTTGATGAATGGAGAACCCAAGCCTATGAGAATGCCAAATTATTTAAAGAAAAAGTTAAAAGATGGCATGACAAGATAATACAAAAGCGTGAGTTTAATGTAGGTGATTATGTATTTCTATACTACTCTCGTTTAAGATTTTTTGAAGGAAAACTTCTCTCTAAATGGAAGGTCCTTATGTTATCAAGAAGGTCTATCGTTCCGGTGCCATAAAGATCAACAACTTCGAGGGCACAAATCCGAAGGTGGTGAACGGATAAAGAATTAAACATTATATCTCAGGTAATCCTATAAATTTTGAAACCAATGTGATTGAAACCGTAACCCCGGAGGAATACATAAGGGACACTTTCCGGAATGTTTCAGACTCCGAAAAGGAATAGGTATGTGGTACGGTAAGTAAACCGACTCCAAAACAGTTCTAAAGGCAATTTTCTTCCGTTTTGGAATATTTAGAAAAATAGAAAAATAAGAAGCAATCTGGGAAGGACACGAGGGCTCCACGAGGGTGGAGGGCGCGCTCCCTACCTCGTGGGCACCTCGTGTGCTCTCCGGACTCTGTTTTCGTACACGACACGTATTTTGGTCGGTAAAAATTCATTATATAACCTCCCGAAGGTTTTGACCACCCTATCACGCAAAATCTCCTGTGTTTGTTTCGAGCTGTTTTTCTGATAGATCCAGGTCGTCATGTCGTCTTCAAGTGCCCCCAAGGACTAGTTCTTCGAGAAGGTCATCAACCCCTACCTCGCGGAAGTGCTGCAACACCCTCAAACCATTGAGATGCGTAAGGGGTTGTTGCACATCCGCGATGCTGAGGGACCAAGGAAGTCCAGAAGCACGGAGGCAAGGCTCGAGGCATTTGAGCAAGAAGTTTTCAAGTGTCAGGAGATGGTGGAGCATGGACTTGATTCCAATCACATTATGTTCACGGAGTTGACCAACAACCACAAGCTGGACATCAAGGACATTGGGGAGGCCATCTTCAAGCTTCATGAGAAAATCGAGCACCTCCAAGCCCAGATCTATGACCTGCAAAATCAAAACTGTGAGTATGAATATAGATTCAAGAGGATGAGTTTGGCTTCAGATTTGAGGTTTCAGGAGACTCGATCATTTTCTATGATGGTGAGCCTATGCCCTGGAAGAAGGACGACAAGCCTACGCCATCAACAAAACCGTCAACTTCTTCACCAACAAAGGAGACATAATCACATGGGTATGGGCACTCCCCTTGGCAACTGCCAAGCTTGGGGGAGTGCCCCGGTATCATATCACCATCACTTTTATCTTTACCATTTTTCTTAGTTCGATCCTTTTGGTAATATCTTGATCTAGTAGAATAAAGTTTTAGTATGATCTAGTTGTGAGTTTTGCTTTATGATCCTTCTATGTAATCGAGTCCGTGAGCTATATATAATAAAGATTAGTGTTGAGTCAAGGGCTTGATTATTTTGCCATGATCTTGAGTGAATAAAAGAAAAGAGAAAGAATAAAAAGAAATAAAAGAGATCATATGGATCTTATGGAGAGTAATGAGCTCACATAGAAAGAGTATGATGAATAAAAGTTGTTGGGAGTTGACAAACATAGTTTTGGTCATCATTGCAATTAATAGGAAGTAATAAAGAAAGAGAGGTCTTCACATATAAATATACTATCTTGGACATCTTTTATGATTGTGACCACTCATTAAAGTATGACATGCTAGAGAGTTGATGTTGGACAAGGAAGACAACGTAATGTGTTATGTTTTCTTACATCTGAGATAAATTATATTGTCTTGGATCATCCAACATGATTGAGCTCGCCTTTCTCCCTCATGCTTGCCAAATTCTTTGCACCAAGTAGAGATACTACTTGTGCTTCCAAACACCCTTAAACCAGTTTTGTCATGAGAGTCCACCATATCTACATATGGATTGAGTAAGATCCTTCAAGTAAGTTGTCATCGGTGCAAGCAATAAAAAAATTGCTCTCTAAATATGTATGATTGATTGGTGTGGAGGAAATAAGCTTTATACGATCGTGTGATATGGAAGAAATAAAAGCGACAGACTGCATAATAAAGGTCCTTATCACAAGTGGCAATATAAAGTGATGTTCTTTCGCATTAAGATTTTGTGCATCCAACCATAAAAGCGCATGACAACCTCTTCTTCCCTCTGCGAAGGGCCTATCTTTTACCTTCATCTCCTACCTTATATAAGAGTCATGGTGATCTTCACCTTTCCTTTTTATTTTATCTTTTGGCAAGCACAACATGTTGGAAGGATCCTGGTATATATGGCTAATTGGATGTGAGTTTTCATGAACTATTATTGTTGACATTACCTTTGAGGTAAAACATTGGGAGGCAAAACTATAAGCCCCTATCTTTCTCTGTGCCCGATTAAAACTCCATACCCATAAGTATTGCGTGAGTGTTAGCAATTGTGAAAGACTATATGATAGTTGAGTATGTGGACTTGCTGAAAAGCTCTTATTTGACTCTTTCCTATGTTATGATAAATTGTAATTGCTCCAATGACTGAGATTATAGTTCGTTAGTTTTCAATGAAGTTTATGATTCATACTTGAAATTGTGATTGAATTATTACTCTAGCATAAGAAATCATATGAAAAGAATTATATAAGTTGTTGTTCTAAGAATGATCATGATGCCCTCATGTCCGTATTTTATTTTTATCGACACCTCTATCTCTAAACATGTGGACATATTTTTCGATTTTGGCTTTCGCTTGAGGACAAGTGAGGTCTAAGCTTGGGGGAGTTGATACGTCCATTTTGCATCATGCTTTTATATCGATATTTATTGCATTATGGGCTGTTATTACACATTATGTCACAATACTTATGCCTATTCTCTCTTATTTTACAAGGTCTACATAAAGAGGGAGAATGCCGGCAACTGGGAATCTGGGCTGGAAAAGTAGCAAATATTAGAGACCTATTCTGCACAGCTCCAAAAGTCCTGAAACTTAACGGAAGTCAATTTCAGAATATATAATAAATATTGAGTGCAAGAAGTTCACCAGGGGGGCCACACCCTGCCCACAAGGGTGGGGGCGCGCCCTACCCCCTTGGGCGCACCCCCTACCTCGTGGGCCCCCTGGTGGCCCTCCGATGACCATCTTCTGCTATATGGAGTCTTTCAATGAGAAAAAAAATCATAATCCATCTTCCGGGACGAGAGTCCGCCGCCACGAGGCGGAACCTTTGCGGAACCAATCTACGGCTCTGGCGGAGCTGTTCTGTCGGGGAAACTTCCCTCCGGGAGGGGGAAATCATCGCCATCATCATCAAGAACGCTCCTCTCATCGGGAGAGGGCAATCTCCATCAATATCTTCACCAGCACCATCTCCTCTCAAAAACATAGTTCATCTCTTGTATCCAATTCTTGTCTCCAAGTCCGGGATTGGTACCTGTGGGTTGCTAGTAGTGTTAATTACTCCTTGTAGTTGATGCTAGTTGGTTTATTTGGTGGAAGATCATATGTTCAGATCCTATATGCATATTAATACCCCTCTGATTATGAACATGAATATGCTTTGTGTGTAGTTACGTTTGTTCCTGAGGACATGGAAGAAGTGTTGCTATTAGTAGTCATGTGAATTTGGTATCCGTTCGATATTTTGATGAGATGTATGTTGTCTCTGCTCTAGTGGTGTTATGTGAACGTCGACTACATGACACTTCACCATTATTTGGGCCTAGAGGAAGGCATTGGGAAGTAATAAGTAGATGATGGGTTGCTAGAGTGACAGAAGCTTAAACCCTAGTTTATGCGTTGCTTCGTAAGGGGTTGATTTGGATCCATATGTTTCATGATATGGTTAGGTTTACCTTAATACTTTTGTTGTGGTTGCGGATGCTTGCAATAGAGGTTAATCATATGTGGGATGCTTGTCCAAGTAAGGACGGTACCCAAGCACCGGTCCACCCACATACCAAATTATCAAAGTACCAAATGCGAATCATATGAACGTGATGAAAAATAGCTTGACGATATTCCCATGTGTCCTTGGGAGCGCTTTACATCATATAAGAGTTTGTCCAGGCTTGTCCTTTGCTACAAAAAGGATTGTGCCACCTTGCTACACTTTATTTACTTTTGTTACTTGTCGCTCGTTACCAATTATCTTATCACAAAACTATCTGTTACCTATTATTTCAGCGCTTGCAGAGAATACCTTGCTGAAAACCGCTTATCATTTCCATCTGCTCCTCGTTGGGTTCGACACTCTTACTTATCGAAAGGACTACGATAGATCCCCTATACTTGTGGGTCATCAGCTGGCGTCCCATGTCTTGGCTGGTGTTTTCCATAACGTGTCTAACTCCTCTTGAAGTAGCCCCAGATACAAATTAATATTATTTCCTGGTTGTTTCGGCCCTTGAATAAGCATGCTCATGTGAATGTACTTCGATTTCATGCACAACTAGGGGGAGGCTGTACATCCATACAAACACGGGCCATGTGCTATGGTTGGTGTTCTTGTTGCCAAACGGATTCATGCCATCGGTACACGCGCCGAGCGTGATGTTCCTTGCATCACATTCGAAATACCGATAGAAGTTGTTCAACGCTCTCCACTGGCTTCCATCCTTTACGTGTCTCAGCTTCGGGTCATTTCCATCGTCGGGCTTCTTCCTCTCCGCGTGCCAGCGCATTAGCTTTGCTTCCTTCGGATGTTCGAAATACCGCTGGAGATGGGCAGTGATCAGTAAGTACCATACAACTTTCTGCGGACATTTCTTCCCGGCCTTCTTGTATCGAGAAGCATTGCACACCAGACAGCTTGTTTTCTCCACATGCTCCTTCTGATAAATTATGCAATCGTTGATGCATGCATGGTATCTAACGTGCAGCAGATCAAGAGGGCACACGATCTTCCTGGACTCATCAACACTAGTAGGACATAGATTCCCCGTGGGAAGAACATCCTTTAGGTACTTCAGATGCTCATCGAGGCTAGTGTCGGTCCATTTGTTTTTAGCCTTCGTCTTCAGGAGTTGGAGCGTGAAACTCAAGTGGGTCACCTCAGGATTGCAAGCATTATACAATGGGGTGTTCGAGTCTACCACCAGTTGCTCTAGCTTAGCCTCCTCTTTAGAAGCAGCTCTCTCAGTACCCGTCTCCTTGTGAAAAAGTGCTTGAACATGAGGGTCCCGCATGATTGAACTTGGTACCGACGAACTCTGATGTGTGGAGTCCACGTTCTCTCCGCCGCCATGTCCGGCCCCTTCTCCTCTGCCATGTCCGGCCCCTTCTCCGCCGCCATGTCCGGCCTCTTCGCCGCCGCCATTATCAATCATCTCTTCGTCTTGCCCCGTGTTGTCATTGCCTGCCCCGTCGGCGTCCTTAACATCGTCATCCTCATCTTCAATTATCCACTGAGTATAGCCATCCATGAAACCAGTCAGGAGCAGGTGCGCTTCGACATGACCATCATCATAGGGGTTGAGCCAAACTATTCCTTTGCATTTTCGACACGGACATAAAACCTCTGTCCGGTTATTTTCTTTCATGTCTTGCACCACCGACCGCAACCACCTGTCCACCATCATTCCACTGACCATCATGAATGTTTGCACGGTAATAATAAACAAATTGATTATAAAAATGCATGCATGCATCAAAGTCATACAAAAATTCGGCATGACCTTCCCTAAAAATAGGACATATAGATCTAGAGTTTGCCCGGAATTCACCGAAACGGAAATAAATCGACATTTCGGCAAAACATAGGCAACTCAAAAGCACAATTTGGTGTCAACTCATGCCACACACACAATTTCCATCATATTGACCAATTATCATATCACACACACATACACATATTTCCATTTTGCAAAAGCATGAAATTTTAATCACCTCTATCTCGAGATCGAGCACACAGTGGAGATGATGATGTAGGGAGATCAAAAGTGCACAAAGCTCTTCTTGACAAAGATAGATCTAGTTAGGGGGCAAATAGGTCAATTAACTAAATGCTACATCTACCTAGCTAGCTAATTTGGGAGGAGACAACTTCAACTAGTGGAGGGGGAAGGAAAAAGAGAAAGGAGATGCATTAATGGAGGTGGCGTGTAGTTAGCTAGGAGTAATGAAAAGAGAGAAAGGTAGGTAGAAGAGGGAGAGTAATGGGTGGAGAAGTATTGATGATGATGAAGAAGAAGAAGAAGAAGAGTGAGAGAGGGAGGATGGGAGGTAGGGGAAAGGGAGGATGGGTGGGTGGAAAAAGGTGGTGGGTGTCAGTGTCAAAACCGGTGGATCTCAGGTAGGGGTCCCGAACTGTGCGTCTAAGGCGGATGGTAACAGGTGGCGGGGGACACAATGTTTACCCAGGTTCGGGCCCTCGCGATGGAGGTAATACCCTACTTCCTACTTGATTGATCGTGATGATATGAGTATTACAAGAGTTGATCTACCACGAGATCAGAGAGGCTAAACCCTAGAAGCTAGCCTATGGTATGATTGTTGTTGTCCTACGGACTAAAACCCTCCGGTTTATATAGACACCGGAGGGGCTAGGGTTACACAGAGTCGGTTACAAGGGAGGATATCTACATATATGAATTGCCAAGCTTCCTTCCACGCAAAGGAGAGTCCCATCCATACATGGGACGAAGTCTTCAATCTTGTGTCTTCATAGTCCAACAGTCCGGCCAGAGGATATAGTCCGGCTGTCCGAGGACCCCCTAATCCAGGACTCCCTCAGTCGCCCCTGAACCAGGCTTCAATGACGATGAGTCCATTACACAGATTGTCTTCGGCATTGCAAGGTGGGTTCCTCCTCCGAATACTCCATAGAAGATTTTGAACACAAGGATAGTGTCCTGCTCTGCAAAACAAATTCCACATACCACCGTAGAGAGTATAATATTTCCACAAATCTAATCTGCCGGCAACTTTTCATAACGTGACATCACGCCATGGCCCCGGTTATTATCTGAACCGTTTTTCTCAACCAGCTACTGCACATATTGCGAGGAGGTTTTCTTGGCACGTCTTGTCGAAGCAGAGATCGTGTCCCCCTATCATGGGATTCTCATTAATACGGGTGTGCGTAACCCAACCGCGCCATTAATCACGACGCTTGGGGATAAGCAAATTTACTAGGTAGGTGGGGAGGCGCATAGTTTCTTCCGCCCTTATAATGGGATAAGGGTTCCACCTTTTTACCCACGCCTTCTTCTCTCCTGCCCATCCATTCTCGCGTACTCGAGCTCCAGCGCCCAAGTTCGCATTTTCTCTAAAGAACCAGTCCAAATATGTCCGGAGCGTGAGGCAAGTGGATGGCCTCTACCGTCCAGAATAAGGACATCAAGAAACTTCGGGAGGCCGGGTATCTAGCCCAGAAAATCGGCCACCATCTCCCGACGGCGGGACAGATCGTCCCTACCCCCGAACCCCACGAAAGGGTCGTATTCCTCCCTCATTTTATCCGCGGGCTAGGGTTTCCCCTCCACCCATTTGTTCGTGGCATCATGTATTATTACGGGATTGATTTTCATGATCTATCCCCCAATTCCTTCCTCAACATCTCGACATTCATTGTCGTGTGCGAGGCTTCTCTCCACATCCCGCCACACTTTGGCTTATGGCTGAAGATTTTTAATGTGAAACCCAAGGTAGTGGGCGGTGAGCACACTGAGTGCGGGGGCGCTATGGTGAGAAATATGCCCAACGTCACATGGCCAATAGGTACCTTCAATGATTCCGTCAGGGAGTGGCAACAGGAGTGGTTTTACATCACTGAGCCGCGTGGCGCGGAGTGGGCCGCTGCTCCTGAGTATCGATCCGGAGCCCCTCTGCGGCTCACGTCCTGGCTCAAGAAGGGCCTGGACTGGTCTTCGTCCAATGAACTATTGGCACTCCAGACGCGCGTCAAGGATATGGAAGACAAGAATATCGAACTTGTCAATGTAGTCCAGGTGATGTTAGTCCGTCGGATCCCACCTTGTCAACATCGGACTTGCAATCTATGGGAATTTGATCCGGCCAAGCACCAGACCCTGCGAGAGCTCTTTGGCTCCTTGCACAAAGACATCTGGAAGGTGCTTTTTAAGCCCGACAAATCATGGCCGGACTCGGCCGAGGACCGCGGGTACCAACTGTCCCGCTCTGCAAGCTCGGTAAGTTACCATATGTTTTATTCGCATAACTCAAGGGAAATGCTTAATGTGTTTTACACAACTCTCCTAGGGCTGGACGAAGAAGGCGGGGCGGATCCAATGCCCAGCCCCGCTGCCCGAAGAACCGACTGGCCCACTTCTGACGAAGATGCTGGACCCGGTGCCTTACAAGGTGCCGGAGAGGAAGACCGAAAAGGAGGCCAAAAAGACCCGGGGCGGCCTTCGTCACCATGCCTGTCAGTGTCAAAACCGGCGGATCTCGGGTAGGGGGTCCCGAACTGTGCGTCTAGGCGGATGGTAACAGGAGGCAGGAGACACAATGTTTTACCCAGGTTCGGGCCCTCTTGATGGAGGTAAAACCCTACGTCCTGCTTGATTAATATTGATGATATGGGTAGTACAAGAGTAGATCATCCACGAGATCAAGGAGGCTAAACCCTAGAAGCTAGCCTATGGTATGATTGTTGTTCATCCTACGGACTAAAACCCTCCGTTTTATATAGACACCGGAGAGGGCTAGGGTTACACAGAGTCGGTTACAATGGTAGGAGATCTACATATTCGTATCGCCAAGCTTGCCTTCCACGCCAAGGAAAGTCCCTTCCAGACACGGGACGAAGTCTTCAATCTTGTATCTTCATAGTCCAGGAGTCCGGCCGAAGGTATAGTCGGGCTATCCGGACACCCTCTAATCCAGGAGTCCCTCAGTAGCCCCTGAACCAGGCTTCAATGATGACGAGTCCGGCGCGCAGATTGTCTTTGGCATTGCAAGGCGGGTTCCTCCTCCAAGTACTTCATAGAAGATTTTGAACACAAAGGGAGTGTCCGGGTCTAAAAAATAAGTTTCCACATATTGCCATAGAGAGAATAATATTTACACAAATCTAATCTACTGACATATTCCGTAGCATGACATCACACCACGGCCAAGTCTTTATTCAAATCGTTTTACTGTCCCACCTCAGCGCGTTTAGCGAGGTGGTTTCCTTGGCACGCCTTGTCAAAGCAGAGATCGTGTCCCCTTATTCCAGGATTCTCATCAATACGGGTGTGGGTAACCCAACCGTGCCATTGATTACGGCGCTTGGGAGATAATCGAGTTTTACCAGGCTGGTGGGGACGCATAGTAGCGTCCACCCATATAAGGGGATAAGGATCCACCTTTTCATCCACGCCTTCTTCCTCCTTTGCCCATCCATTTCCGTGCACTCGAGCTCCAGCGCCCAAGTCTGCACACCCCACCTAAACCTTCTCCAGCCATGTCCGGAGCGGGAGGCAAGTGGATGGTCTCCTCCGTCATGGAGGGACACGTCCAAAAACTGAGGAAGGCCGGATACTTGTCTAACGACATTGCGCACCGGCTTCCCGAAGAGGGGCAGCTCATCCCCACCCCTAGGCCCCATGAGAGGGTGGTGTTCATCCCCCATTTCCTCCGCGGACTGGGCTTCCCTCTCCATCCATTTGTCCGGGGGCTCATGTTCTACTATGGCCTGGATTTCCACGATCTGGCCCCGAACTTTGTCCTCAACATCTCGGCGTTTATCGTCGTGTGCGAGGCTTTCTTCCGCATCCGCCCCCATTTTGGCCTATGGCTCAAGACTTTCAATGTCAAGCCGAAGGTGGTGCGCGGCACCCAGGCGGAGTGCGGAGGCGCCATGGTGGGCAAGATGCCCAACGTCCTATGGCTCGAGGGCTCCTTCGTGGAGTCCCTAAAGGGGTGGCAATCGGTGTGGTTTTACCTTCGTGGAGTCCCTAAAGGGGTGGCAATCCCTTCGTGGAGTCACCGAGCCGCGCGACCCTAAATGGGTCGCAGCCCCCGAGTTCCGATCCGGACCCCCTACGCGGCTCGCCTCCTGGAAAGAGACGGGCCTGTCGTGGGGTAAAACAGGAGAGCTGACCGGACTCCACACATGCGTCCAAATCCTGGTGGACAAGAAGCTCAAACTTGTCAACGTAGTCCAGGTTATGCTCATCCGCCGGATCCTCCCGTGTCAATAACGGGCTTTCAACCTGTGGGAGTTCGACCCGGCGTGGCACCGAACTCTGAGCAGGCTCTTCAACACGACGTACGAAAATGCCTGGAAGGTGCTTTTCAAGGGCACCGAGGCCCCCGCATCCGCTACCGGGGATCGCGGATTCAGCATGCATCATCATGCTCGTGCGGTAAGCTGTTTCTACCTTTTACAGGTTATTAGTCTTTCATAGTATGACTCCATGTAGGATCTAAGCTCCCTTACCTTTGACAGGATTGGCAGGAGATGTCCGGACAGATCAACTGTCCGGCTCCTTTGCACGAAGGCCCAGCGGACGCTCGCTTGGCGAAGCTGCTGGTTCCGGCACCCTACGTGGTGCCATAGAAGAAGGCCAAGAAGAAGGCCACGGGGACTCGAAAGAGTGCCTGGCGCCAGAAGGTGTCGGATTCATCATCCGACGACTCCAAGGCGCACTCCTCCCATGAAGACAAGGAGGAGGAAGAAGAGACCTCTCCCCCTCCAGTGGGGGGAGGGAAGAAAAGGAAGGCCGCCCCAACTGGGGAGGCCGAAGGTTCCAAGAGGGGGAAGACCCCTCCTCCGGACTACTCCACCATCACCGACGACGGCGAAGAGGAGTTCCTAGAGTGATTCATAGAATTCCCCCATTGCACAACTTTTCCTTACGTCGAACATGTCTATGCAGTCTGCCCAAGGCCGGGATCGACAAGTCACTGAGCGGCTCCCTGGATTCGTTGGATGTGAATTCTCTTCCGGCGGCTGCCTCCCCGCACCCTATAGACGACGCTGAGGTGGCGTCCCAACATTTTCCAAGCCAGGAGGAGGTGGTCCTGGAGGCGCCGCAAGGAGACCTCCCGGACTCCAGGCGTGAAGGGGATAGAACCCCCAAGGGCTCTAAGTCCGGCTTTGAGCCGAACACCGCGCCGGAACCTTCAACGGTTCCAGACTCCGGTAGGCAGCCTCCTTCCAAGAGGAGCAAGCCTACCGAGTCGGTGACCTCCGTCCAACCGGTGGCACCGAACAATTTGCTGGAGGTGCTTAACGGCGCCTCCATCAACGAGGAGCACCACACCATTATGAGTGCGGTGATCCAGAAGGTTCAGTCCGCCAAGAGCGGACTGACTGAAGCCTGTGCCAGCCTTCTAACAGGCTTTGAGGTAAGTAAGGAATATGTAAAAATATTACCACATAGACAGTAGCCCCTGATGCTCTGTTCGGCGTTCGGAAAGAAAAGCCAAATAGAGGATCTAATAACATTCGCAGGAGTCTAACAAAACTAAGTCAATATGCGTATGCAGGCTTCGCTGCTAGCATCCGCCGCACTGACAGCGGAGGTGGGCATGCTGAAGCAGAACCTCGAGCGGTCCGAGCAAGAGCTCGGCCTAGCCAAGCAGCAGCTCGAGGAGAAGGAAGGTAAGAAATACCTTATTGAAATATGTGAAAGGTGCAATTGCAAAAAGTGACAGGATTAACGCAACTATTGTAGGGGCCACAACTGAGGTGGCGACCCTTAAGCAAGCGCTGTCCGAGGCCGAGAAGAGGGCGGCCACGGAGCGCACCGAGCGGGAGAAGCATGAGATGCAGGTTGGCGAGGTGCGGCAAGAGCTCCAGGCTCTCATGAAAAAACATGAGAGTTTGGAGCTTGACTCAAAGACGCGAGAGTCTGAGCTCGCGGCGGCCATTGAAGATGCCAAGTCTGCCAAGGCCGAAGCCCAGAAGGCCCTCCAGGAGGTTGAGGCAATAAAAAAGATAGCGGCGGGTAAGGCATTCTTTATGCAAAGCAAGCACGTAAAAGTGAATTACTTGTTACTTACCCGAATCCGGAGCTCTCCAGGAGCATTCGCAGACTTGCCCCGTAGCGTGTCGGATGCCACCGGCTTCTACCAAGCCGAGGAGGGAAGCTCGACGGAGAAGGTGTTCTGGTCTTAGTATGCTGAGGCCGAACACCCGGTGCCCTTAAGCGACCAGCTGAAACAGCTGGTCGAGCTCCATAAGGTGGCCGAACAGGCCATGAAGGGCCTCATAGTCCGGCTATGGCCTGGAGAGGCCATGCCTGGGACCTACTTTGGGCTGGTGAGGCGGTTGGTGGAGACTTGTCCAAGGCTCGAAGTCATCAAGCGCTCCGTATGCATCGAGGGTGCCCGTAGGGCGCTTGCCCGTGCGAAGGTGCACTGGGGCAAGCTGGATGCTGAGAAGCTTGTGAAGGACGGGCCACCGCCAGGCAAGGATCATCGCAAGCCCGAGATGTATTATGAGGGCGTTCTGAAGGGTGCCCGCCTTGTGGCGGATGAATGTTCCATGGATGTAATTTTTCAGTAAACTCGCTTGTTTTGTCCTGTGCGCTGAAAACTTGTTCATGTGCGCTAAGAAATGCTTTTTGAATTTAAAATATTACCTTCTGTGTGGCCGTTTATCAAATTTGAGAGATGTCGAGTCGTCGGCTTCTGCCCCCATGGCACGAGTGCTGGGGTGTTCAGGAAAAACATGAGCGCTCTTTTTCCCATTCTTGGGTCCTTCGAGGGAGGCGCTCAACACAACGAACAAGGCAATCGGACTATAATGCTTGAACACTCTCACTTAGCCATAGAATTCTATAATTTTAAATTTCGGCAAAGCCCCTAGTGTTACGAAGACCGAGTTCAGGGCGCTATCCACGCCTAGGCCGGATAAAGCCGACTCCTCGCTCTAAGCGGCATAAGTCTTTAGGTACTCGAAAACCTCTCGAACAGCGACTAGCTCTCGCCTCATCATGATGGTCAGTTTTAGCTTTCTCTACTGAGGTGCTTAGCCCAGCTCAACTGGGGCACAATCGCAGTAGTTCTCCTAGTGCTACCTTAGTCGATATAAGAGAACGTGAGGTACCAAAACATAGGAGCCGGGCAAACCCAACTATTGACCAAAGATATTGATTCGGAGCCGATGCATATAATGCTATAAGTTCGGGGTGCCGCACTTGTGAAAGTGTTCGGACTTCTCACACCGTATTGTGGGGTACTTAAGCCCCTGGCATATTGGCCGTACCAAAGTGTATGGGTGCAACATGTCATTAATGAACATATATTCGTAAAAAAGAGTAATGCAATAATAGATGGAAGCTATGCATTGTTTATTTAAAAAGGTTGCTATCAAAGCAGGACGATACAAATAGTGCGATAAGCAAAATATGGGACTATCAAATATGTGCTTTCCAGGGGCGAGCTGCGGAATGTTATGAGAAACAGGTATACTGCTCGTTATAGAGACCACCTTAGAGTTCCGTAGTGCGGCGTAGCTTTCTGCTCCCCTGGTTGTTGTATCGTTTGTGCGGCAATTGTACTGCCGGACTGGCCTTCCGAAGAGTGGAGTCCTGAAAGTAAGAGAAAATGAAAAAGTCGGCAGCCCCTGGTGCAGTTTAAGCCGTGTTTCGGGTGAGCCGTGATTGTGCCCCTCCCCTTTTGCCCATGGTATTTCCAGAGCATAGTTATGTACGCGCAACACTAGTTTCGCAAGTTCGCGAGGGCTGGGGTTGGGGCCGTATTGCTACGCTTTCTCGGAACGTGCCCGACGGTCTTGTTGTAGGTTACTCCGGGTGCGCTTGATGGTGTCCAGACATTTAATGGCCGGACTAGAGAATTGCCTTGAGAGGCTGCTTTGTACTTCTGCTACGATAGCCGCCGTATGCTCCTCTGTTTGGAGGGAGCGTTCGGTGTTTCCATTGACCGTGATGACTCCTCGAGGGCCTGGCATTTTGAGCTTGAGGTATGCGTAGTGGGGCACTGCATTGAACTTGGCAAATGAGGTTCTCTCGAGCAGTGCATGATAGCCACTGCGGAACAGAACTATGTCGAAGATTAACTCCTCGCTTCAGAAATTATCCGGAGATCCGAAGACCACTTCAAGTGTAACTGAGCCTATACAGTTGGCCTCTACACCTGGTATGACGCCTTTAAAGGTCGTTTTAGTGGGTTTAATCCTCGAGGGATCGATGCCCATTTTCCGCACTGCATCCTGGTAAAGCAGGTTCAGGCTGCTGCCACCGTCCATAAGGACTCTAGTGAGGTGAAATCCATCAATAATTGGGTCTATAACTGATGCGGCGAATCCACCATGACGGGTGCTAGTGGGTGGTCCCTTCAATCAAAAGTGATCGGGCAGGAAGACCATGGGTTGAACTTTGGGGCGACTGGCTCCATCGCGTATACGTCCCTTAGCGCACGCTTCTGCTCCCTCTTGGGGACGTGGGTTGCGTATATCATGTTCACCGTCCGCACTTGTGGGGGAAAACCATCCTGTCCACTGTTGTTCGGGGGCCGGTGCTCCTCCTCGTCATCGCTATGCAACCCCTTGTCTCTGCTTTCGGCATTTAACTTGCCTGCCTGCTTGAACACCCAACAATCCCTGTTGGTGTGATTGGCTAGTTTTTCGGGGGTGCCATGTATCTGGCATGAGCGGTCGAGTATTCGGTCCAAACTGGATGGGACCGGAGTATTTCTTTTGAATGGCTTTTTCCGCTGACCGGGTTTAGAGCCTCTGAATCCGGCATTAACTGCCGTATCCTCAGCATTGTACCCGTTAATGCGGCGCTTTTGCTTGTTGCGACGCGGCCTGCCACTGCTGTCCTTGGTATCCGAATTACCAGGGCTCTTGGTCATGTTATTGCTGCGAGCTAGCCAGCTGTCTTCTCCCGCGCAAAAGCGGGTCATAAGTGTCGTGAGGGCCGCCATAGATTTCGGCTTTTCCTGTCCTAGGTGCCGTGCAAGCCACTCGTCGCGGATGTTATGCTTGAAGGCTGCTAGGGCCTCTGCGTCCGGGCAGTCGACGATTTGATTTTTCTTGGTTAGGAACCATGTCAGAATTGTCTGGCCGATTCTTCTGGCTGCTGAATTATGTGGCTAAGGTCATCGACGTCTGGTGGTCGCACATAAGTGCCCTAGAAATTGTCGAGGAATGCGGCTTCCAGGTCCTCCCAACAACCAACTGATTCTGCTGGCAAGCTGTTAAGCCAATGCCAAGCTGGTCCTTTAAGCTTGAGTGGGAGGTATTTGATGGCGTGTAGGTCATCACCGCGGGCCATGTGGATATGAAGGAGATAGTCCACGATCCATACCGCAGGATCTGTTGTGCCATCATATGATTCGATGTTCATGGGTTTGAAACCCTCAGGGATTTGATGGTCCATTACTTCATCTGTGAAGCATAGTGGGTGTGCGGCGCCTCTGTATTGGGCTATATCATGACGCAACTCAAACGAGCTTTGTCTAGTGTGTTCGGCCCGGCCGGATTGACTGTATCCGGAGTGATGATTACCGTCTCGTGCCATGGGGCGCCCATGCGATCCGTAGATCGATCTTGTTTGCCTTGCCTTGTCCTCCAATATATCTCGCAGGTCTGGCGCATTTTCCCGTGCCTTGGTATTTTTTGAGCGGCGCCGGGGTGTGGCTTGAGTGGAGGGCCAAGAGGCCTCTCTGTCGCGGCCACGGGGTGGTCGGTCGGCCGCATCATGCACTAGTGATGTAGGTTTAGGTGCTTCCTCCTCTAATCGGGGTAGCAGCCTGCACTTTGGGTAGCTCTTGGAGGGGCGTTCGAGTTCATACTCTTCGGCCGCAAGGACCTCAGTCCATCTGTCGGCTAGCAAATCTTGATCAGCTCTAAGCTGTTGCTGTTTTTTCTTGAGGCTGCTCACCATGGCCATAAGCCTGCGTTTGAAACGCTCTTGTTCGATGGGATCCTCCGGCACGACAAATTCATCGTCGTCGAGGCTTGCCTCGTCTTCGGAGGGAGGCATATAATTATCGTCCTCGACCTCTCTGTCTGCCGCTCTCTCATGAGGGCTGGCTTCTCCGTCCTCCCGTGCTGAATCTTGCTGGAGGTGCTTGTCTTCGGCACTATCTGGGCTGTTATTATCTCCCGTGCCGGAATCACCGTTTTTGCCTTGGCGGGATTTAGAGAGGCGCCGGTAACGCCGGCGCTTAGGCTGCTTCTTGGAGGGGTCATCCTCCGTTGTTCCATCGCCATTGCCTTCTTTTGGGGTGTCCACCATGTATATATCATACGACGAGGTGGCTTTTCAGTGCCCTATGGGCGCTAGTTCTTGATTGTCTCCTGCATCGGCATCCATACCGTCGATGTCTTCGGAGTCGAAGTCGAGCATGTCGGTTAAATCATCGACAGTGGCTACGAAGTGGGTGGTGGGTGGGCTTTCAATTTCTTCATCATCCGCATCCCAACCTTGCTGACCATAGTCCGGCCAGGGCTCTCCTGATAAAGAGAGAGACTTTAGTGAATTCAGAATATCGCCGAAGGGCGAGTGCTGAAAGATGTCCGCGGCGGTGAACTCCATGATAGGCGCCCAATCGGGTTCGATCGGTAGGGGCGCGGAGGGCTCGGAGTCTGGAGGGGAGTCCGGCTCCTTGGAGTCACGGGCTTCGAAGAGAATAGGGCTGGTGTTTGGCTCGATCACCGTAGAGATTGCAGCCCCCGAGGCAGTGTCCAACCACCCATCCTCGATTGGTGCAGTTGGTTCCGAATTAAGGGTCGGAGCTGATGCGGGTGCGTCCTCCAGGGCACTGTTCGGCGGCAGAGCTAGATCATGCCCATCGTGACAGTGCGGCGCGCTCGGCTGCGGCTCGAATCCGTCGAAGATCAAGTCTCCGCGGAGGTCCGTTGTGTAGTTTAAACTTCCAAATCTGACCTGACGGCCAGGGGCGTAGCTTTCGATCTGCTCCAGATGGCCAAGCGAATTGGCCCGCAGTGCAAAGCCGCCAAATACGAAGATCTGTCCGGGGAGAAAAGTCTCACCCTGGATCGCATCGTCGTTGATGATTGGAGGAGCCATCGGGCCTAAAAGTGACGACACAGAGGAACTCTCAATGAAAGCACCAATGTTGGTGTCAAAACCGGCGGATCTCGGGTAGGGGGTCCCGGACTGTGCATCTAGGCAGATGGTAACAGGAAGCAGGGGACACAATGTTTTACCCAGGTTCGCGCACTCTTTACGGAGGTAAAACCCTACGTCCTGCTTGATTAATATTGATGATATGGGTAGTACAAGCGTAGATCTACCACGAGATCAAGGAGTCTAAACCCTAGAAGCTAGCCTATGGTATGATTGTTGTTCGTCCTACGGACTAAAACCCTCCAGTTTATATAGACACCGGAGAGGGCTAGGGTTACACAGAGTCGGTTACAATGGTAGGAGATCTACATATCTGTATCGCCAAGCTTGCCTTCCATGCCAAGGAAAGTCCCTTCCGGACACGGGACGAAGTCTTCAATCTTGTATCTTCATAGTCCAGGAGTCCGGCCGAAGGTATAGTCCGGCTATCCAGACACCCCCTAATCCAGGACTCCCTCAGTGCCCGTCCCGCCTCCGAAGAGGACGAGGAGGAGGAGGAAGACGAATCCCCAGTAGGGGGAAGAAAGAAGAGGATGGCCTCCGTACACTTGGAGTCTGAGTCGCCTAAAAGGGGAAAAACTCTTCTTCTGAAAGAGTCTACTGCCGTTGCCGATAGCAGCCCGGCGTGGGATCCTAGGGCCCAGCCCCTAGTGAACTCGTAAGTATATAAAATCCGAACACGTTCATGTGTCCAAACCCATCATTGCATAGTATTTTAACCCGAGCCATATTTTTTGTAGTCCGACGGGGTCCCATTCCGAACAATCCTCGTCCGAGTACTTGCTGAGCTCGGATGCTATGGAGAGCGGGACGCCTCCGAAGGCCCCTCCCCCCAAACATGTGATCAACACCAAGGCTTCTTCCCAGAAGGACTCCATCCAAGGAGGGGCGGAGAAAATCATGAAGGCAGCGCTTGGAGGTCAAACTTTAGGGGCGAAGACATGGGGGAGAAGATCCCCACAGGAGTCGACGGCGGGGACCATCTTGAATTCGGCCCCCAGCCGGACACAGTTTCGGAGACCAATACGGCTCTGGAATCAAGCAGACGGCCTTCCTCGGCTGGAGAGGGCGTCCCTGTTCCACCGGCAACCTCTGTCCAACCAGAGGCGCCAGGTGCTTTATTGGCGGCGGTAAAGAGCGCCTCCATCGTCGATGAACACTGTGCCCTTATGGGTGCGGTGATTCAGAAGATTCAGTCTGCTGAAAATGGACTGAATGAAACCTGTATCGACCTTATAAGAGGTTTTGAGGTATGTTTTATACGGTTTCAAAGAGTGTCATAGTATGGATAGTAGCCCCTGATACATTGTCCGGTGAACGAAAGAACCGGATAGAGGATTAAATATATTTTTCGCAGGAAGACTCATTTTATGACATCTATGTCTCTTCTTTTGTAAGCAGGTGTATGTAGCGGCTACTGCCGCTCATACCGCGGAGGTTTCTGGACTGAATCAAAGTCTGGAGTGGGCTGAAGCGGAGCTTGGCCAGTTAAAAAGGCAGTTGGAAGATCAACAAGGTATGCACAAATCTTGTTTGCGTTCACTGCGAACGAATTTTCAGTATGATAGAATATGTGTCATGATTTGTGCCAGGGGCGATGACCGGAGTCGAGGCTCTGAAGAAGGCTATTGCCGAGGCCGAGGAAAAGGCAGCCGCAGAGAAGGCTCTTCGTGAGAAGCACGAGGCCAAGGTTGTGGAAGCTAAGCGAGAGCTCCAAGAGGCCATGAAAAAATGCGAGACCCTAGAGCAGAGTTTAACGGAGAAAGAATCCGAACTCACCAGGTCTCATCAGGCCGTGTGTGATTCCCGTGGGGAAACCCAAGACGCCCTGGAGGAGATCCAAGAGGCGACAGAGATCACGGCGGGTAAGGTCTTTTTCCATGTAAAGCATGTATTTCAGGAGAAAATTATGCTTTATAATTTTAAGTTCGGATTTCTCCAGGGGTATTTGTGGAAGTTCCTCGCAGCATATCGGATGCCGCCCAATTCTACCGAGCCGAAGAGGGGAATACTGTGGATAAGCTCTTCTGGTCGCAGTATCTGGCACCGAATTATCGTGTGCCTTTTACCGATCAACTGAAACAGCCGATCGAACTGCATAAGGCGGCCGAACTAGCCATGAAGGATTTGATTATCTGGCTATGGCCCGCCGAGCCGATTCCAGGTAGCTACTTCAGGCTCATGAAGCGACTTGTTAGTGCCTTCCCTCGACTTGACATCATCAAGCGGTCGGTCTGTATAGAAGGTGCACGAATGGCCTTTGCCCGCGCAAAGGTGCACTGGGGGAAAATGGATGCTGAAAAGCTGATGGCCGAGGGACCGCCAGAGGGAAAGGAGCACCGCAAGCCCAAATTGTATTATGAAAGTGTCCTGAAAGGATCCTGCCTTGTAGCGGAGCAACGCACCAAGGACATTGTATTTCCATGAATATAGTCATGTTGTCCTTCGTAATGTGTGAACAAGGTCATTTCTATTATTTATTGCATGTTATAAAAGTTTACCCTCCTGCGCGGCCGTTTTATATATTAAACCTGAGAATTGGCCAGTCGTCGGCTTCTGCCCCCTCGTAAGAAATACGGGGGTGTTCGAGATAAACCTGATCACTCTTTACCCCAGTGTTGGGTCCTTTGAAGGAGGTGTTCAGCACAGCGAACCAGGATCTCGGACTATAGGGCTTTATCATTCTCACTTAGCCATAGGAGCATTAGGAAGGTAGGCGCAGCCCCTAGTGTTCGGAAGACCGCACGAGGGGCCCTATAGGCACCTGATCGGAAGAAGAACCGATCCATCGCACGCTGCATTGGTTATGGCATTATGCGGGAGAAATCCTTAAAGATTTTACAACCTCTCGAACAACCAACCAGCTCTCGTTGTATCATGACAGTCAGTTTTCGGCTTTCTGTACTGAGGTGCTCGTCCGGAAGAACCGGGACACAATCGTAGTAGTTCTCCCTGTGCCGCCTTAGCCGATATAGCGTAACGTGAGGCAGCAAAACATGGGAGCCGGGCAAACCCAACATTTGACCCAAGACATGATTTGGAGCTGATGCATATAATGCTATGAGTTCGGGGTGCTGAACTTCCGTGAAGGTGTTCGGACTTTATTGCCGTATTATGGGTAAAATGAAGCCCCTGGCAAAGGCATATCACGGTGTACGGATGCCACTTAACAAAAGAGTTTCAATAAGAAATAACAACAAATAAGCGTCATATAAATCCACATGTTGTATTTGAATGATACGTCGAAGCGTATGAGTACGGGTAATGTGATAAAAAGGGGAATATGACTGTGGAACCTGCTGGGACCAGGGAGGAAGAAGCTATGTGCAGATCCAGAGTATAGTCAGATGGACATCGCGAGGAATATCTAAAGATTCCCTTGTTTGTTCGAGCTGTTACCATGTCACCGGTCCCGGTCTGCGCAAAGGTGATCCTGCAAAGGAAATGTAAGAAATATTTGTGTGCCGGAGAGCCCTGGACGAGTCAGGCTATCCTTTCGTGAAGTAGTTCGGACTACTTTGAATGTGTCCGGGGGTTTGGCTGTCGACTCAAGATTTGACTGAAAGGTACCCTCCATTGCTTCTGTTGTTTAAAGCGGTGGCGTACTCTATGGTACCGAGGGAGAGTTCGGCCTCGCCATTAACCGTGATGACACCGCGCGGACCGAGCATCTTGAGTTTACGGTAGGCATAATGTGGCACCGTGTTGAATCGAGCGAATGCAGTTCGCCCGAGCAGTGCCTAATAATCACTGCAAAAGGGGACGATGTTGAAGATTAACTCTTCGGCACGGTAATTGTCTGGTGATCCGAAGACTACCTCGAGGGCGATGGAGCCGGTACAGCTAGCCCCCATGCCCGGTATAATACCTATAAAGGTGTCTTTAGTGGGTTTGATCATCGAATGGTCGATGCCCATCTTGCGCACTGTGTCCTGGTAAAGCAGATTTAGACTGCTGCCTCCGTCCATAAGGACTCGTGTGAGGTGAAACCCGTCAATTATTGGGTCGAGGACTAGTGCGGCTAGATTGCCGTGACTGGTGTTGACCGGACGATCCATTTGGTTGAAGGTGATCGGTCCTGGTTTGTATTGCGGGCTGACTGGTTCCGTTAGGTCGGCATCCCTAAGGGTGTGCATCCGGTCCGGGTTGTGAGTGTGGGTGGTGTCGTGGGTTTGTCACAGCAGATGTCCTCGTGAAAGGACTTAGTTGTGAAGCTATCACAACGGGTTAGCTTAAAGGGGTTAAACCGGACAAGGGGACACGGGAGTTTATACTAGTTGGGCCCCTTCGATGAAGGTAAAAGCCTACGTCTAGTTGTGATTGGTATTGCTAGGGTTTCGAAGGCCAGGGAGCGAATCCGCTTTGTCTGGCTCTCGAGTTGTTGTTGTCTGTCTCTAAACCGCGGCTGGGTCGTCCCTTTATATACATAGGTTGACGCCCGCCGGGCAACAGAGTTCCGAAGCCGGATTATAAACGTATCCGGTTCGGCCTCTCTCTTTCTATCTTACTATAGAAGTTACATGACTAGGCCGGTTTACATTTACAGACTGTAACCCGCCTGTGGGCCCTCCGTAAAGCGCCATCATCTTTACATCTTCATGGGCTTCTAATCTTCAAAGAGTCAACCCGGCTACATAAGGCTGGTTTACCTCCAGTAGTAATATCCCCAACATTAGGCCCCAGATTGGTTTGAACTTGTTCATGTCAATCTTCCACACTTTAGAAAAAATCTTCTCTCTTATCTTCATTTTTGATCTTGTAAACCGCCATGACATCATACTTCAAAATTACGATAAACCGCCCTGACGTCATCCATCCGTTGATGTCGGAGATTTCCTTCATTTAATATATATCCAGTCATCCAGGCGACACCTTTATTAACTTATCTATTTTTTGGGCTCCTCGATTCCCGTACTTGCCATTTTATCACTTCGCCTTATAAATAGGATCGAGGGGTCATTTTCACCGTTTCCCCCCATGCCTCTTCGCATCGTCTTGCTCGTGCCGCTCAGCCTCTGGAGCTCCGCCGCCACCGTCGACTGTCGCCTCTGCTCCGACCTTGGCCGCTGCATCACCCTGAACGCACCAGAATATTGCGACGCCCTTCCGCTTCCTCACCAGCTCCGGTAAGTTCTCTGCTTTTTTCACCATAGATCTGTTCTAGGGTTTTGACATTCTTCGCAGTTCTTCCGAAGTTCATCAGTGCTATTCTTCCCTGTTCTTCCTTTAATAGATGGACACTTCATGCTTGATTCATCTCTTGCCGTAGCTTACCTACCATGGTCATCACAAATCCTTATGCGCAAAGAACTGATCTAGTTTGTCAAAAATTGCTTCAGTTCTGCACCCCTTGAAGATCCAATTATTTTTGCTTTCCTGTCTTATCTTTAGATCTGAAAGTTTTATACATCACTGTGAGATCTGTTTCTATGTTCCTGTGAGATCCGTTTCTCCTCGCACCAATATAAGCGGTTTAACATTGTATAAATAGTCTATGCCATTAGCCCTCTGATAAACTGGAAGAGCATGTTACCTTCATAATTATGCTCTGGTTTAACAGTGTCTGATCAACCCTGTGCTAGCATTACCTTTCTCTCTCATTATACTAGTCTCCGGGTTGTACCATTTATCATATCAGCATGTTTCTTACTCCCTTGTCTCTTGTGTATAATCATGCATAATTTATAAACCGGCGTTTCATTTTCAGTTTGTTCACTTTGCAATGGCCAAACAATTCACTGCCTGCAACTGGGCTCATTCCTGGGTTACTGAGGCTCAATTGAATGAGATGGTTAGCATCGGCTCACTGCCTAAGAAAACTGAGATCAAATGGCGAGTTCCAGGAACAGAGAATCCTCCAACCCCAAGACAAGGCGAGGTGGTAATCTTTGTTGACCATATAGGTCGTGGTTTCAAACCGCCAGGGTCAAAATTTTATCGAGATGTGCTTGCCAGCTTCCAACTGCATCCACAAGATATTGGTCCCAACTCAGTCTCCAACTTATGCAATTTACAAGTCTTCTATGAAGTCTATTTACAAGAAGAACCAACTGTAGAATTGTTCCGGGATTTCTTTCACTTAAACTGGCGCACAGAGTTTGTGAATGGCCCAAACACAGAGCTTGGTGGTGTCTCGATCCAAAAGCGGAAAGAAGTGGAATTTCCTCATGCCAAACACCATAGCCACCCAAAGGAATGGAACCAAACATGGTTCTACTGCAGAGACACCTCACCTGAGGATGAAAATCCCCTCCCCGGCTTCCGTGATCATAGATTATCCAATACTCACCCAATGCCACAACGCCTGAGCTCTTCAGAAAGGGCAAAATACGCTCCTTAAATCGATAAGCTCCGGGCCTTTATGGCAAACGGTTTAACAGGTGTGGATTTTGTGCGCTGTTGGATATCCTAGAGTATCTTGCCGCTAAGCCGGCGTCCCGGTTTAATGTGCGAATATACCGGTGAAGTTGACGATCCTCAATGCCACTGCAACATCCAATTATCCGAGGAAGAAGTTACTGAAGGTGTAAAGGAAATTCTGAATGAATCGGAACTGGTCTGTAGTCAAACCGGTCTAAGTCCCTTCTATACCAAGAACAAACCGCCTGCTGTAAGCATTACACTTCCTCTTCATCTCTAATATCTTTAACTTATACAAGCTGTAACCCTTCTTCTTTATATATATAGGGTGATGACCCTTTCTAGAAACGGAAATCCATAGAGAAAGCGGCAAAGCCAACTGGAGACAAAGTGGTCAAACCAACCCGCCTGAAGACCAAAGCCGTAAAACAGACGTCAAAGCGGAAAACGGCTGACCGGATTAATATGGAACTTGATGATGATACTGATGACCCAGAAGTTGAGGTAGAACTTGACTCACTTGGCTCTCTTTTTATGCATCTTGTTAACAATGATCTTCCTCATGAGGAGGCAGAAGCTAGTCAGGATGATGACGTTGAGGTAATTACCCTTTCCTCCGGTTCAGACTCTATGCCAACACAAAAAACTCGCCAAGCAATCCGGAAAGTAAGCTTTTCTCATCCTCTTTCTCACTTGGATCCAACATTTATTTTGAAGACTCAACAGCATGAAGCCCGCCGGACAACCCGGCACAGTGGCCAACAGGTCACCTCTACCGGTTTACCTGATACTCCGGTTTGGAAGCGCCGGTCTGAGGTCTCTCCTACTTCTGACCATTCTTACCCCAAGGCAGGTTATTTCAGACAGCCTCTTAATCCGCCAGATTCAAATTATCAGGTGACACCTCCTTCCTCTTCTGGTGAATCGACATCAACACAACTCCCCCCTTTGAAAACTGTGGCCGGGTGAGTTATGAAAAACCTTTCCTTTCAATGCGCCCTACATCTTTTGAACAGGATGTTAATCCTTTTTTATTCTGTTTGCAGGGCCAAAGCCAGACCCAGCAAGAAAGCTCGGGTCACCAATCCGCCAGAAGACCCTGTTGCCAAAGAAGAGGAACCAAGAGGTGAACCAGAGCAGACTGGTGAACCGGAAGGCCTCCATCCTGAAACAACTTTTGATGATCCGCCCCTTGACGGCCAACATACTAACGAACCAACAGATGTTGAGCCTGCCGCCCCTAATACTGAACCGGCAGAACCAAACCAGGCTAATCCAAAGAAAGACACTGAAATTCCATCATCATCCACCAAAAATCCTGAAGGCCAAGGTGATGATGTTATTATTACTGGAACAGGCCACAGCTCTCCTGGTTATCCCGTCATTTTGGCTCAGCATAGTGCCAAAGAATAGCAAATTGCCAGGGATAAAGGTAAATGGAGCAGCGACTTATCAAACTATGCTCATCTTAACGCTGATGAGCTTCATTCCGGCTGCTTGAACCGTCTGCACTCAAACCGGGATTATGAAGCCGGTTTGGTGAATTTGATGAAAGAACGATATGAGGTAAATGCTTCTCCCTTGTACATTGATTTATAGCTGAAATACTATTCCAAGTAGCCTCCAAGAGCCGTTTTATGATTGTTAATCATAAACCGGGTCTTTGTAACACTTCAAGCATCCCATCATTGATCCTTTTAAAGGCGTGTCCTCAATCATAGATAAGACTCATGTTTGAAGAAAATAATTAGATAACGTTCTGCAGCATAGCCCCCAAAGGCCGGTTTAACTTGGCAAGTTAATCCGGTTTTTAATCCACACCGCCGGTTTAGAACAAACGTACATTAGCCCGCAAGTGTCAAGGATAATGCTTGCATTGTTCTGGAGACTTGTATAGAGGGTAGTATTTGAGAGCAAATAGGCATTAGCCCCAAAGTATGAAGTGGATAACTTGTTATATGCTTTATACTTAGTGCATAAATATGTTGTTTTGTTGAATATACCTTCAATGTTGCAGGCTGAACTGAGAAGCAAAGATGCCCAAAACTCTGCCTTGCAAGAAAATGTGAAGTCTCAACAAGCCAAAGCTGCAAAAGCCAAAGAGGAGCTGACGCAGGCCTTGGCCGGAATGGAAAAATTGAAAGAATCCATCAACCAAGATCGTGTAGAATGGGAAACCGAAAAAGTCGGTTTGACCAAAAGAGTTGTAGTGCCGAGGAAGCCCTGAAACCGGTGGTTGAAGAACTAGCCGGTTTGAAGCGCCAAATCAACTCTATGACCTCTGCTATCTTTGGTAAGTGTCTGCTTATGTATGTTGCACCAGTCAATGAATCTTAAAACTAACCAAAATGTTGATAAAATCTTTGGCAGGAACTCGGATCACTCATCTTGGTGCAGATATGCGGATGAAGCTCAAAGCGGCATATACATTGGTTGAGCAGCTATACTCTAGATCTCAGCGAGCCATTAGTACAGTGGCTTATAACAAACCCGCGCCAACGTTGATTAAGGAGACCCTTGAGAAGTTGGGCATGTTACCGGCGCGTATTGTCGAGTTGAAAAGAGCCGCTGCGAGAGCGGGAGCATTAACCGCCCTTATTTGAGCCAAGGCCTGGATTCCAGACCTTGAAGTAGAGGATATCATTAAAGGATATCCAGGCGTTAAAGAAGACGGTTCAAACTTTGACAATGATGATCTTTGGCGGCTGACCAAACAGATGCGGCCAGCGGCCTACAAATTGGCCGAGGACGCCGATTTGTCCCATTTTCAACCGTTTTATGATGTAGAAGGGAAAAGACAGCCGGCCGATATCCATGAAGTCGAAGAACTTGTGCCTCCGATTCGTAAGCACACTTATGCCCCTGATATTAACCCTTCTGATCTTATCCATGAGGAAGCAGTGTTCCAAGCTTTAACCAGAATCGATTGGCCGAGGCTGATTTCCAGCGGCTGGGGAGGGATGAAGAAGTGCCGACACCAACTGATCTGCAACCGTCAAACCGTCGTGATGAAGAGTCTTGATCCGGTCGCCGGTTTATATGGCTACTGTGAAAAACAATGGCACTGTTTGAACCGCTTTGAAGCTTCATGTAATAGGATAGCTGAAACGTTATTTATCTGCCATGCCATCGAGCATGTTTCATAACGCTTTGTGACAATCTGTGCCGCCCTTCAGGATATATTTTATGCATAGCCTATGATGACTTGCCTTCCTGGGTCCAAAAAAACTTAAAAGTGTCTAGCGGATTACCGCTAAACATGTCATAATATCCAAGAAGTATATAATACTTTAGCTAAATAATAAAGTGTTTACACAAAAAATAATGTACAGAACATACCTCATTGATTGACCAAACGTGTATACAACAAAGGTGTTTAACACCAACCCGATACGTTTGATAATTTCATCTTCATAATGCTGGTCTATCTATTAAACCGGACCGGTATAACTACCGGATTTTCTTTATAACACTGGTGATTTAGTCAAACTAGACCGGGTCAATGACCACTGGTTTATAATTGATCATGTGCCAACAACTAGTGGTTGGAAATCAAGCCGGGTCAAGGACGTCGGTTTATCAAAAAAATACTTATGTGTCAACAAACCAAATTCAAATAGGAAAATATGCGAGGCTGTTTACGAGCTGCCAGACTCCAAATCGAGGCTTTTAGTGGGATGCCAGGCCTCTGAGTTAAACCATTTAACAAAGCCTTTTAAGATGGGCCTCCAATTAACCAATCATCATTTTAACTGTGACAAGTTCAGGGTATGTAAAAGATTGACTTGGCAAACGTTCGATGGGTCATGCCAGGATTACCTATATGGGAGTGGCTTACTTGATGAAGGCAGGTTAACCCGGGGTTTTAGGTGAATACACCAGGCTTCCAAGCCGTGGCTTGATAGCCAATTACGAGGGTCCTTTCAAACTCTTTGTTGCTTTGCAAAAAAGATCCCCCAAGTAACTTTGTGAGCGATGCTCAGCGCGTGCCTATGTTTGAGTTTGTACTGTGTACAATACTCTCTTTGGCTCCACAAATTTTTCCTTGTGTGGCTGAAATGCCTATCAAGAGGTGTAGCTGTGGTTCAAACATGACCAAGCCCCCTAGTGATTTTTCTTTATCTTTATGTAGCTGCTAAAGCCGGTTTAACAAAGACTCCGCTTTGACCGTTAACTTGTAAAAGCACACATATGATATAAGAAAGAACAGATACCCCGCTTATAACGGAGGCTCCGGTTTATGTAAAAGCACACATATGATATAAGAAAGAACAGATACCCCGCTTATAACGGAGGCTCCGGTTTATTATATGGTATATATACTATCATAAATATGTATAGGCGAAGAGCCTATGGCTTCAAGTATAGTAAGGCCGAAGGAGAGCTATGTTCCATGGCTGCTTTGTCTCCTCCTCCGATTGATGTGAGTCTTCATGCTCTCGAACATCAATGAGGTAGTAGGATCCATTGTGCAGATTATTGCTGACCACAAAGGGTCCTTCCCAAGGGGGGGATAACTTGTGCATATCAGTCTGATCCTGGATGAGCCGGAGCACCAAATCACCTTCTTGAAAGGTTCTAGTTTTAACCCGGCGGCTGTGATAACGTTGAAGATCTTGTTGATAAATCACCGAACATGCTACTGCAAGATCCCGCTCTTCATCCAATAGGTCCAGAGAATCCTCACGTGCCTTCTCATTATCAGCTTCAACATAAGCTGCCACACGGGGCGAATCGTGACGGATGTCACTAGGAAGAACCACCTCCGCTCCATAAACCATGAAGAAAGGCGTGTAACCCGTAGACCTATTGGGTGTGGTGTTGATGCTCCATAACACAGAAGGTAGCTCCTCGACCCAACAACCCGGCGTCTGCTTTAAGGGAACCATAAGCCTTGGTTTGATATCCCGTAGAATTTCTTGATTTGCCCTTTCCGCTTGACCAGGTGAGCCACTGATGCTAGATCAAGCCGGATGTGCTCACGTTGATAGAATTCTTCTATCTCCCCTTTTGATAAATTAGTACCATTATCTGTTATAATGCTATGTGGAAAGCCAAACCGGAATATCACCTTTTTGATGAATTGAACCGCCGTGGCTGCATCACACATGCTGACTGGCTCTGCCTCTACCCATTTAGTGAATTTTATCAACTGCTACTAACAGATGGGTCTTCTTTTCATTGGAGCGCTTGAAGGGTCCAACCATATCCAGCCCCCAAGTTGCAAACGCCCACGTAATTGGAATCATCCGCAACTCTTGAGCCGGAACATGCGCACGGCAGGCAAACTTTTGACATCCATCACATCTTTTGACTATATCCTCCGCATCAGCATGCGCTGTCAACCAGTAAAAACCGTGGCGAAAAGCTTTGGCAACCAATGACTTTGAACCGGCGTGGTGACCGCAATCCCCTTCATGAATTTCTCGCAAAATCTCACAACCTTCTTGAGGAGAAACGCATCGCTGAATTGCTCCTGAAACACTGTAACGATGTAACTCCCCGTTGAGTATGGTCATGGATTTGGACCGCCGGATTATCTGTCGAGCCAACATTTCATCAGCTGGTAACTCGCCCCGGTTAATGTAATCCAGATATGGGATCGTTCAATCCGGTATGGCATGCGGAGCTGCCACCAACTGAGCCTCCGGATCAGGAATAGCCAAATCTTCTTCGGTTGCTATTTTGACTGGCGGATTGTGCAATACATCAAGAAAGACATTGGGCGGAACCGGTTTACGTTGGGAACCCAGACGACTTAAAGCGTCTGCCGTTTCATTCTTCCGCCGGTCTATATGGTCCACCTGATAACCTTTAAAGTGACCAGCCACTGCGTCCACCTCTCGCTGATATGCAGCCATGAGTGGGTCCTTAGAATCCCAAGTGCCAGACACTTGCTGAGCCACTAGTTCTGAATCGCCGAAGCACTTAACCCGGCTCAAATTCATCTCTTTAGCCATCCAAAGACCGTGGAGTAAAGCCTCATATTCAGTTGCATTGTTAGTACAAGGGAACATTAAACGCAGGACATAACAAAACTTGTCACCTCGTGGGGAAGTTAATTCGACTCCAGCCCCCGAACCCTCTAACTGTCTGGACCCATCAAAATGAATAGTCCAATATGTATTATCTGGTTTCTCCTCAGGTGCCTGTAACTCCGTCCAATCACTGATGAAATCTACGAGTGCCTGGGACTTGATCGCCGTGCGGGGTATATATTTGAGCCCGTGAGGTCCAAGCTCAATGGCCCACTTGGCAATCCGGCCAGTTGCCTCTCCGTTTTGAATGATGTCGCCCAGAGGAGCTGGACTGACCACTGTGATAGGATGGCCCTAAAAATAGTGTTTGAGCTTCCGGCTTGCCATAAACACCCCATACACCAGTTTCTGCCAATGTGGATACCTCTTCTTTGACTCAATGAGCACCTAGCTGATATAATAAACCGGCCGTTGAACCGGATACTCTTTGCCAGGCTCCTTGCGCTCTACCACAATGGCTATGCTAACAGCCCGGGCATTAGCAGCCACATATAATAATAATGGCTCTTTATCGATCTGTGCTGCCAGCACGGGCGGTTCCACTAGCTGCCTCTTCAAATCTTCAAACGCCTTATCAGCTGCCTCACTCCAGACAAAGTTATCTGTTTTCTTGAGCATCTGATATAAGGGGATGGCCTTCTCTCCAAGGTGGCTGATAAACCGGCTCAAGGCTGTAATCCGGCCGGCCAGACGTTGCACATCGTTAATACACGCCGGTTTAGCCAAGGACGTAATTGCTGCAATCTTTTCCGGATTAGCCTCAATGCCTCTATTTGAAACCAGAAAGCCTAAGAGCTTGCTTGCCGGGACACCGAAAACACACTTCTCCGGATTGAGCATCATCTTGTAAACCCGGAGATTGTCAAAGGTTTCCAGTAGATCATCTATCAATGTCCCCTCCTTGCTGGATTTGACCACAATATCATCCACATACGCATGAACATTGCGCCCAATTTGCTTATGAAGGCAATTCTGAACACATCGCTGGTAAGTTGCCTGGGCACTCTTGAGTCCAAAGGGCATGGAAACATAGCAGAAGGCTCCAAAGGGTGTTATAAAGGCTGTCTTCTCCTGGTCCTTAACTGCCATTTTGATCTGATGATAACCAGAGTAAGCATCCAAAAAACACAAACGGTCACAACCCGCCGTAGCATCAATTATCTGATCAATGCGAGGGAGAGCAAAGGGGTCTGCAGGGAAAGCCTTGTTTAAATCTGTGTAGTCCACACACATGCGCCAAGTGCCGCTTTTCTTAAGAACAAGCACCGGATTGGCTAACCACTCTGGATGAAAAACTTCAACAATGAACCCAGCAGCCAACAAACGGGCTACCTCTTCACCTATAGCCTTGCGTCTTTCCTCGTTGAAACGGCGGAGGAACTATCAGACCGGTTTGAATTTAGGATCAATGTTGAGTGTGTGCTCAGCGAGTTCTCTCGGTACACCTGGCATGTCAGAAGGTTTCCATGCAAAGATGTCCCGATTCTCACGGATGAACTCGATGAGCACGCTTTCCTATTTGGGATCCAGGTTAGCACTGATGCTGAACTGTTTGGATGAATCACCAGGGACAAAGTCAACCATCTTAGTGTCTGTAGCTGATTTGAACTTCAATGCTGGATCATGTTCCGTAGTTGGCTTTTTTAAGGAGGTCATGTCTGCCGGATCAACTTGCTACTTATAGAATTTTAACTCCTCCGTGGCACAAACCGACTCAGCATAAGCCGTATCGCCTTCTTCACACTCCAAAGCAATCTTTCTACTTCCATGTACTGTGATAGTCCCCTTATCTCCTGGCATTTTAAGCTGTAGGTAAACATAACATGGCCTTTCCATAAACTTAGCATAAACCGGCCGCCCAAACAAGGCGTGGTACGGACTTTTGATCTTCACCACCTCAAATGTCAATGTTTCTGACCTTGAATCGTAGTCATCTCCAAAAGCTACCTCCAAAGCTATCTTACCAACAGGATATGCAGACTTACCAGGCATCACACCATGAAATACCGTATTCGACGGTTTAAGATCCTTATCTGTCAACCCCATACGGCGGAACGTATCATAATACAAAATATTGATACTACTTCCCCCATCCATGAGCACTTTAGTGAACTTGTATCCCCCTCGTGATCCGAAGACCGATCTTTTCCAATACGTCTCGCAGGTCCTTGATGTTTTTGTTTGACTGGCGACGGGGTGTGGGCTGGACTTCGGGCTTATATGCCACTTTGTCTCGGCCACTAAGTGGCCGGTCTGCTGCATCATACGCTGGAAGTGCAGGCTTTAATGTTTCCTCTTCAAGTTGGGGTAGCAACCTGCGCTTTGGGAAACTTTTGATTGGGCGCTCGAGTTTGTGTTCCCCGGCTGCCAGGACCTCAGTCCATCTATCTGCTAGCACATCTTGCTCAGCTTGAAGCTGTTGTTGCTTTTTCTTCAGGCTTTTTGCTGTGGCAATAAGCCGACGCTTGAAGCGCTCCTGTTCGACGAGATCCTCACGCACGATAAATTCTTCGTCACCGAGGCTGACCTCGTCTTCGGAGAGAGGCATGTAACTGTCATCCTCTAATTCTCCGTCTGCTGTCTGTTCCTTGGGGCTGGCTTGCCCATCCTCCCGCTCAAAGCCTGGCTGGAGGGGATTGTCTTCGTCTTGTGCCGGGATCGCTGTTTTTCCTATGGCGGGGCTTAGAGCGGCGCCGATGACGCCGGTTCTTGGATTGCTTCTCGGGGGGATTATCCTCCATTGCCTTATTGCCATCGCTTTCTTTGGGGGTGTCCACCATGTATATATCATACGATGATGTGGTAGTCCAGCGCCCTGTGGGCGGTGGTTCCTGTTCGTCTCCCGCATCGTCGTCCATACCATCGATGTCTTCGGAGTCGAAGTCGAGCATGTCGGTTAGGTCATAGATAGTGGCTACTATGTGGGTGGTGGGTGGGGAATGAATTTCTTCACCGTCCGCTTCCCACTCGAGCCGGACATAGTTCGGCTAAGGGTCTCCTGACAAGGAAAGAGACCGTAATGAGTTTAGCACGTCGCCTAGGGGCGAGTGCTGAAAGATATCCGCGGAGGTGAACTCCATGATCGGTGCCCAATCAGATTGGATGGGCACGGACGCGAGCGGTTCGGAGTCTGTGGCCAGGGACAAATCCATGTGTCCGGCAACACATGTCTCATAGGAGGTGAAGTCAGTATTCGGCTCTATCGCCGCTGAGTGTGCGGCCTCCATGGCGGGGTCCATCCACCCGTCCTCAGACGGTGCGATCTGTTCCGGATTGAGGGCCGGAGTAGTTACAGGTGTGATCTCCTGAACATTGTCCGATGGCAGAGCTAAATCATACTCATCGTGACTGTGCGGCGTACCTGACATGGGTTCGAATCCGTCGAAGATCAAGTCTCCGCGGATGTCGGCGGTATAGTTCAAGCTTCCGAACCTGACCTGATGGCCAGGGGCGTAGCTCTCGATCTGCTCCAGATGGTCGAGCGAGTTCGCCCACACTACGAAGCCGTGAATACGAAGATTTGTCCGGGGAGGAAAACCTCACCCTGGATCGCATCGTTGCCAATGATCGAAGGAGCCATCAAGCCTTATGATGACGACAAAGTGGAACTCTCAATGAAAGCACCAATGTCGGTGTCAAAATCGGCGGATCTCGGGTAGGGGGTCCCGAACTGTCTGTTTAAGGTGGATGGTAACAGGAGGCGGGGGACACAATGTTTACCCAGGTTCGGGCCCTCGCGATGGAGGTAATACCCTACTTCCTGCTTGATTGATCTTGATGATATGAGTATTACAAGAGTTGATCTACCACGAGATCATAGAGGCTAAACCCTAGAAGCTAGCCTATTGTATGATTGTTGTTGTCCTATGGACTAAAACCCTCCAGTTTATATAGACACCGGAGGGGCTAGGGTCACACTGAGTTGGTTACGAGGGAGGAGATCTACATATCCGAATTGCCAAGCTTGCATTCCATGCATTCCGGACACGGGACGAAGTCTTCAATCTTGTTTCTTCAGAGTCCAACAGTCCGGCCAGAGGATATAGTCCGGCTGTCCAAGGACCCCCTAATCCAGGACTCCCTCAGTGGGGACCTACGACTTAGCAGTAGCGCGGGCGAAAACGAACTGCTGCTAATAGCGTAGCAGCAGCGCGTGTTTCTCACATGCGCTACTGCAAAACAGGGCCAACCGTGTGGACAATTTCAAAATTAGCAGTAGCAACCTGAGCAAAAAGCGCGCTACTACTATTTTTGTAGTAGTAGCACGCCCCGCGACACCGCGTTGCTGCTAAACTTAGGGTGTTGGTTACTGTCGGTGGATTTTTGTAGCAGCGCGGTTTAGCCCCCAAGCGCTACTGCTAAATTCGCATCAGTAACGCATTTTCCTTTACCGCGCTACTGCTAATTAGCAGTAGCACTTCTTTTTGTGCCGTGCTGCTGCTAATATTCTGTGTATAAGGTTTTCCCTAGTAGTGACTCCTTCGAGGTTACTGAAGGAAATATGCCTGAGAGGCAATAATAAAGTTGTTATTTATATTTCCGTATATCATGATAAATGTTTACTATTCATGCTAGACTTGTATTAACCAGAAACTTGGTATGTGTGTGAATACATAGAAAAACAGAGTGTCCCTAGTATGCCTCTACTAAACTAGCTCGTTAATCAAAGATGGTTAAGTTTCGTAGCCATAGACATGTGTTGTCATTTGATGAATGAGATCACATCATTAGAGAATGATGTGATGGACAATACCGATCCGTTAGCTTAGCATTATGAACGTTTAGTTTATTGATATTGCTTTCTTCATGACTTATACATGTTCCTATGACTACGAGATTATGCAATTCCCGGATACCGGAGGAACACTTAGTGTGCTATCAAACTTCACAACGTAACTGGGCGATTATAAAGATGCTCTACAGGTGTCTCCGATGGTGTTTGTTGAGTTGGCATAGATGGAGATTAGGATTTGTTACTCCGATTGTCGGAGAGGTATCTCTGGGCCCTCTCGGTAATGCACATCACTATAAGCCTTGCAAGCAATGTGACTAATGAGTTAGTTACGAGATGATACATTACGGAACGAGTAAAGAGACTTGCTGGTAACGAGATTGAACTAGGTATGATGATACCGATGATCGAATCGCGGGCAAGTAACATACCGATGACAAGGGGAACAACGTATGTTGTTATGTGGTTTGACCGATAAAGATCTTCTTAGAATATGTAGGAGCCAATATGAGCATCCAGGTTCCGCTATTGGTTATTGACCAGAGATGTGTCTCGGTCATGTCTACATAGTTCTCGAACCCATAGGGTCCACACGTTTAACGTTCGATGACGATTTTTATTATGAGTTATGTGATTTGATGACCAAAGTTTGTTCGGAGCCCCGGATGAGATCACGGACATGACAAGGAGTCTCGAAATGGTCAAGACGTAAGGATCAATATATTGGAAGGCTATATTCAGACATCAGAAAGGTTCTAAGTGGTTCGGGTATTTTTCGGGGTACTGGAGAGCTACGAGAATTCGTCGGGGGAAGTATTGGGCCTTCATGGGCCTTAGTGGAAAGGAGAGAAGCGCCACAAGGGGAGGCCGCACGCCCCCCATGGGCTCGTCCGAATTGGACTATGGAGGGGGCGGCTCCCCCCTCTTTCCTTCTCCCTCTGCTCTCCTTCCTTCTTCTCCTACTTGGACTAGGAAAGGGGGAAACCTACTCCTACTAGGAGTAGGAATCCCCCCTTTGGGTGCACCCCTTGAGGCCGGCTCTCCTCCTCCTCCCCTCCTTTATATACGGGGGAGGGGGGCACCCCATAGACACACAAGTTGATCTTTAGCCGTGTGTGGTGCCCCCCTCCATAGTTTTACACATCGGTCATATTGTCGTAGTGCTTAGGTGAAGCCCTGCATCGGTAACTTCATCATCACCGTGGTGCTGACAGAACTCACCACTAGTAAAAAAGACATCCGTGACATTTTGGGACGAATGAAAAAAAAAATTCTGTCATACATATGACACTTCTATGATGATAATTGTGACAAAATTCGGTATCATCATAGATGTGGTGGGCTCCTACTTCTATGACAAAAAATCATGACCGAAAATGGGCTTTTTGTCCTGGGCGGGCCGGAGACGCAGCTGCATGACATTCTTTGGGCCGTCCATGATGGAAAAAACCGTGGTAGAAGCGAGGGCGAGGAAAATTTCGGGGAGTTCCCGGTTACGGTGGGAGGTCAGGGGCCGAGCGATCCGCGTTTATCTCGTACACGTACGCGTGTGTGTGTGAGGCGTTGGCTCTAACTGAACCCGAGCGATTGCAGTGCAGGCTACGCGTTACTGTACGCGAGCGATCGATCGATGGCTGTTAACTGAACCCGATCGAGCGATTCCTTCGCTACTGCTGCTAACTGAAGTCGATCGATGATGCCTCTGGGATGAACAGTGAGCGTTGCGGGGGGGGGGGTGATGAACAGTGAGCGGTGGCGTTGCCTCTGGATGAACAGGACCCCGTGGTGTGGTGGAGGGCTGGATGAACAGTAGACGGTGGAGGGGTGCCCGTGGAGGGGTGGTTGAACAGGACCCCGTGGTGTGGAGGGCTGGATGAACAGTAGACGGTGGAGGGGTGCCCATGGAGGGGTGGTTGAACAGTAGCCGGTGGAGTAGCGCGCGGTGGAGGCTGGATGAACAGGAGCCCGTGGAGGCTGGAGGAGGTCCACGGTGGAGATGAACAGTATCCCGTGGAGTCCCATTTTGCGGTACGCCACACCCGTCCCAATGAACAGGACCCCTGTTTCAACCATAGCGCACCAACACAAGTTCGTTTCGTCCGTTTTGCAGTACGCCACACCCCTCCCGATCAACAGGACCCCCGTTTCGACCGTAGGAGGTCCGTTTCATCCGTTTTGCGGTACGCCACACCCCTCCTGATCAACATGACCCCCGTTTCAACCGTAGGAGGTCCGTTTCCTCCATTTTGCGGTACGCCAGGCCCCTCCCGATCAACAAGACCCCGTTCCGAATGTAGGAGGTCCGTTTCCTCCGTTGTGTGGGACGCCAGGCCTCGTTTCCATCGCCTGTTCCGTCCAAGCCCTTCGATGAACATGACCACGCATTCCGTTCCGACCCAGCCGGTTGGCTCCCACGCATTCCGTTGCCTCCCGATAAACATGACGCATTCCGTTGCCTCCCCATGAACACGATGACGACGTTGTTTCTCCCTTCTGACCCAGCCATGTACACGAGCCCTGGCCGTACGTATGCGCGAGTAGGCGTTCGAGACCCCGCCCGTATGTACACATACGTGGCCGTATTTTCTTTCTTGCACCCTGGCCGCTGTAAGTATGTGTACATGCTACGTGCGCGCCTCTACTATGACATGTACGCGCCTCTACTACGACACGTGCGCGCCTCTACATCCACCAGTATATATGTACGTACACGTTCATGACCAGAATGACAATGCTACGTACGCTTCGACTAGGTGGGTCCCGACTGTTAGGCACTTCCTTGCCTGTGAAGATGTAGCTGGTGGGTCCCCACAGTCAAGGGGGCAAATCGTTTTTTTTTCCCGGACGCACTTCCTTGCGTGCGAAGATGTAGCTGGTGGGTCCCAGCAGTCTGGGGCAAATGTTTTTTTTGCGAAATATGGTGGCCCGTCCGGTGGGTCCCCGCTGTCAGGTGGAGGAATAATTATTTTGCACGTAATAAGGAGGCACTTCCTTGCTGCGGCCATGGACCCAACTGTCAGCCTCTCCACGTACAGTCCACGTCCGATGGAAGCCATTCCTTGACCACATTGACCACGCCGCGCCGAGAGCACCAGGGCGGTGGACGATGGTGAGGCCTAGGAAGGGGACGACACGGAGCCGGGGAAGACATGGCAGTGGATGCCCACGCATAGAGGAGTACGAGGGTTCACTGGTTCGCTGCGATGTGAGGCTGCCGTCGCCACGGAATAACAGGGGGTGTGGGTGAGTAGAGGGATGGCCTGGCCAGTGATGGGAGTAGTAGGGGGCGGTGAGGCCTCCGCCGCATCGCAGCCAACCATGGGAGGCAGGAGCACGAGGCACGACCGGCGCTTGTTTGGGCAGCTGGAGCAAGAAGACCAGAGGTCGAACAAGCACTACGGCCATTGGATGGACATCGTACGGTCACTGGAGCTAGAATCGTGCATATTGACTAAGTTGACAAAGCCCTCCATCCCCGTCAACTTAGTAGGCCCACAAATCAGCCTGCCACTATACTGGGTCCCATCTAACAGGGCAAGTATTCATATATTTTTTGTGCGTAATAAGGAGGCACTTCCTTGCGTGTGAAGATATAACTGGTGGGTCCGAGCTATCAGCTGCGGTAACGTTTTTTTCGCGAAATACAGAGGCCCTTTAGGTGGGTCCCTGATGTCAGGTGGAGGAATCATTATTTTGCGCGTAATAAGGAGGCATTATCTTGCGTGCGGCCGTGGACCCAGTTGTCGGCCTCTCCACGTACAGTCCACTTCAGATGCATGTTGGTCATTGACCACGTTGACCAGGCCGCGCCGAGAGCACCAGGACGGTGGACGACTGCGAGGCCTAGGAAGGGAACGACACTGAGGCATGGAAGACTCGGCAGTTGTTTCCCACACGGAGGGGAGTACGACTGTACGAGGGTTTACTGGTTCGTCTGCCGTCGCCGGAGAATAACAGCAGGTGTGGGTGAGTAGAGGGATGGCTAGGCCAGCGATGGGAGTACGGTGGGGTGGTGAGGCTTGCGCGGCAGCACAGCCGGCCGCGGGGAGGAGGGAGCAGGCAGTCCCGCTAGCGCTTGTTTGAGCGGCTGGAGTAGGAAGAGCAGAGATTGATGAAGCACGACGGCCGTTCGATGGACATCCAACAGTCACTGCTTGTGCGTCAACCTTTTTTTAGGAAAGCCTCAAATCTGTGGAATACAGCACACAGCCCATCTGCCATTATTTCTAATAATTTACAACCCATTTGCTAATTCTTAAGGTTTTTTTGGAGCCCATATTCTTTTTGTTTGCATTACAGCCCATATTGTGGCCACGGTTAAAAAATTATGCGAAATTTTGCATATTTTGGTGCAGTCCGAACTGTTTTTAATCCCAAAATTTCGAATTGTTCTACACTTCTTACTTGGTGTAGCTTGTTATATGGGTCGTGAGTGGGAACTTAGTTTCCGTCTGGGTATGCGTCCTTGGATTGCTGTTGCATATTCAACTTCTGTTGCAGCTTCTACTGCTGTTTTCTTGATTTACCCTATTGGTCAAGGAAGCTTTTCTGATGGTATGCCTTTAGGAATCTCTGGTACTTTCAACTTTATGATTGTATTCCAGGCAGAGCACAACATCCTTATGCATCCATTCCAACTCACATTCAAACTGATTTTAAAAATAAATGTATATCAATATAAAATCCAACAAATTCTCCACGCATAAAAATTAATGTAATTTAAAATCTCGAAATGAAAAAAAGATATTTGAAACTAATTGCCGGTTTGATGTGTTTTAAAAATGTACAACCCATTTCTCATTACTGATGGGCCATTTTCTCGGCCAGCCGAATGAAAGCTTTCCTCTTCTTGAAAGATTTGCAGCCCAACAGGCCTGACAAAGCGACTTACATGGCAAATAAAAAAACTGGGTTGTCGCCGTGGACCCAGCTATCAGCCTCTCCACGTAGAGTACTCTTCCGATGGAAGTCATTCCTTGACCATGTTGACCACGCCGCACGGAGAGCACCACGGCGGTGGACGAAAACGAGGCCTAGGAAGGGGACGACACGGAGCCAGGGAAGACACGGCAGTGGAAGCCCGCGCGGAGAGGAGTACGAGGGTTCACTGGTTCGGCTGCGGTGTGAGGCTGCCGTCGCTGCAGGGCCTGGCGAGAGGAGGGAATAGTAGGGGCAGTGAGGCCTCCACAGCAGCACAACCGGCCACGGGAGGCAGGAGCATGCGGCACGACCGGCGCTGGTTTGGGCGACTGGAGCAAGAAGACCAGAGGTTGAAGAAGCACTACGGCCGTTGGATGGACATCGTACGGTCACTAGAGCTAGAATCGTGCATATTGACAAAGCCCTCCGTCCCCGTCAACTTAGTAGGCCCACAAGTTAGCCTGCCACTATACTGGTCCCAGCTAACTGGGGGAGTATTCATATTTTTTTGTGCATAATAAGGGCACTTCCTTACGTGCGAAGATATAGCTGGTGGGTCCGAGCTATCAGCGGCGGTAACATTTTTTTCGCGAAATACAGAGGCCCTTTCGGTGGGTCCCTGATGTCAGGTGGAGGAATCATTATTTTGCACGTAATAAGGAGGCATTTCCTTGCATGCGGCCATGGACCCAGCTGTCGGCCTCTCCACGTACAGTCCACTTTAGATGCATGTCGGTCGTTGACCATGTTGACCAGGCCGCGCTGAGAGCGCCAGGGCGGTGGACGACGGCAAGGCCTAGGAAGGGAACGACACGGAGGGAGGGAAGACTCGGCAGTTGTTTCCCATACGAAGGGGAGTACGACTGTATGAGGGTTTACTGGTTCATCTGCCGTCGCCGGAGAATAACAGCAGGTGTGGGTGAGTAGAGGGATGGCTAGGCCAGCGATGGGAGTACGGTGGGGCGGTGAGGCCTGCGCGGCAGCATAGCCGGCTGCGGGGAGGAGGGAGCAGGCAGTCCCACCGGCGCTTGTTTGAGCGGTTGGAGTAGGAAGAGCAGAGATTGAAGAAGCACGACGGCCGTTCGATGGACATCGAACAGTCGCTGCTTGTGCGTCAACCTTTTTTTAGGAAAGCCTCAAATCTGTGGAATACAACATATAGCCCATCTACCATTATTTCTAATAATTTATAACCCATTTGCTAATTCTTAAGGTTTTTTTAGCCCATATTATTTTTTTTAGCATTACAGCCCATATTGTGGCCATGGTTAAAAAACTATACGAAATTTTGCATATTTCGGTGCGGTCCGAACTGTTTTTAATCCCGAAATTTCGACTCACATTCAAACTGATTTTAAAAATAAATGTATATCAATATAAAATCCAACAAATTCTCCACGCATAAAAATTAATGTAATTTAAAATATCGAAATGAAAAAAAAGATATTTGAAACTAATTGCCGGTTTGATGTGTTTTAAAAATGTACAGCCCATTTCTCATTACTGATGGGCCATTTTCTCGGCCAGCCGAATGAAAGCTCTCCTCGTCTTGAAAGATTTGCAGCCCAACAGGCCTGACAAAGCGACTTACTTGGCAAATCACAAAAATACTGGGTTGTGGCCGTGGACCCAGCTGTCAGCTTCTCCACGTACAGTACTCTTCCGAGGGAAGTCGTTCGTTGACCATGTTGACCACGCCGCGCGGAGGGCACCACAGCGGTGGACGACGGAGAGGCCTAGGAAGGGGACGACGCGGAGCCGGGGAAGATGCGGTAGTGGAAGCCCGCGCAGAGAGGAGTACGACGGTTCACCGGTTCGGCTGTGGTGTGAGGCTGCCGTCGCTGCAGGGCCTGGTAAGCGGTGGGAATAGTAGGGGCGGTGAGGCATCCACAGCAGCACAACCGGCCATGGGAGGCAGGAGCATGCGGCACGACCGGTGCTGCTTTGGGCGGCTGGAGCAAGAAGACCAGAGGTTGAAGAAGCACTACGCCGTTGGATGGACATCGTACAGTCACTAGAGCTAGAATCGTGCATATTGACTAATTTGACAAAGCCCTCCGTCCCCGTCAACTTAGTAGGCCCACAAGTTAGCCTGCCACTATACTGGTCCCAGCTAACTAGGGGAGTATTCATATTCTTTTGTGCATAATAAGGGCACTTCCTTGCGTGCGAAGATATAGCTGGTGGGTCCGAGCTGTCAGCGGCGGTAACGTTTTTTTCGCGAAATACAGAGGCCCTTTCGGTGGGTCCCTGATGTCAGGTGGAGGAATCATTATTTTGCGCGTAATAAGGAGGCATTTCCTTGCGTGCGGCCATGGACCCAGCTGTCGGCCTCTCCACGTACAGTCCACTTCAGATGTATGTCGGTCGTTGACCACGTTGACCAGGCCGCGCCGAGAGCGCCAGGGCGGTGGACGACGGCGAGGCTTAGGAAGGGAACGACACGGAGGCAGGGAAGACTCGGCAGTTGTTTCCCACGCGGAGGGGAGTACGAGGGTTTACTGGTTCGTCTGCCGTCGCCGGAGAATAACAACAGGTGTGGGTGAGTAGAGGGATGGCTTGGCCAGCGATGGGAGTACGGTGGGGCGGTGAGGCCTGCGCGGCAGCACAGCCTGCTGCGGGGAGGAGGGAGCAGGCAGTCCCGCCGGCGCTTGTTTGAGCGGCTGGAGTAGGAAGAGCAGAGATTGAAGAAGCACGACGGCCGTTCGATGGACATCCAACAGTCACTGATTGTGTTTCAACCTTTTTTAGGAAAGCCTCAAATCTTTGGAATACAGCATACAGCCCATCTGCCATTATTTCTAAAAATTTACAACCCATTTGCTAATTCTTAAGGTTTTTTTTGAGCCCATATTATTTTTGTTAGCATTAGAGCCCATATTGTGGCCACGGTTAATAAACTATACAAAATTTTGCATATTTCGGTGCGGTCCGAACTGTTTTTTAATCCCAAAATTTCGACTCACATTCAAACTAATTTTAAAAATAAATGTATATCAATATAAAATCCAACAAATTCTCCATGTATAAAAATTAATGTAATTTAAAATCTCGAAATGAAAAAAAAGATATTTCAAACTAATTGTCGGTTTGATGTCTTTGAAAAATGTACAGCCCATTTCTCATTACTGATGGGCCATTTTCTCGGCCAGCCGAATGAAAGCTCTCCTCGTCTTGAAAGATTTGCAGCCAACAGGCCTGACAAATCGACTTACTTGGCAAGTCACAAAAATACTGGGCTGTGGCCGTGGACCCAGCTGTCAGCCTCTCCACGTACAGTACTCTTCTGATGGAAGTCATTCGTTGACCACGTTGACCACGCCACGCGGAGAGCACCACGACGGTGGACGACAGCGAGGCCTAGGAAGGGGACGACGCGGAGCCGGGGAAGATGCGGCAGTGGAAGCCCGCGCGGAGAGGAGTATGAGGGTTCACCGGTTCGGCTGTGGTGTGAGGCTGCCGTCGCCGCAGGGCCTGGCCAGCGGTGGGAATAGTAGGGGGTGGTGAGGCCTCCGCGGCAGCACAGCCGGCCATGGGATGCAGGAGCATGCGCCATGACCGGCGCTGCTTTGGGCGGCTGGAGCAAGAAGACCAGAGGTTGAAGAAGCACTACGGCCGTTGGATGGACATCGTACGGTCACTGGAGCTAGAATCGTTCATATTGACTAAGTTGACAAAGCCCTCCGTCCCCGTCAACTTAGTAGGCCCACAAGTCAGCCATGTTGACCAGGCCACACCGAGAGCACCATGGCGGTGGACGACGACGAGGCCTAGGAAGGGAACAACACGGAGCCGGGGAGGACTCGGCAATGGTTGCCCACGCGGTGGGGAGTATGAGGGTTTACTTGTCCGGCTGCCGTCGCCGGAAAATAACAGGAGGTGTGGGTGAGTAGAGGAATGGCCTGGCCAGCAATGAAATAGGGTGGGGCGGTGCGGCCTGTGCGGCAGCACAGCCGGCCACGGGAGGCGGGAGCAGGCAGTCCCATCGGAGCTGGTTTGGGCGGCTGGAGCAAGAAGATCAGATATTGAAGAAGCAGCACGGCCGTTGGATTAACATCCAACGGTCACTGCTGCTAGAATCGTTTGTGGACTAAGTTGACATAGCCAAAGTACACGTCAACCTAGTAGCACTAGTAGAAAAAGGGTCAAACGTGAAGCACATTAGTGCCGGTTTGAATTTGAGCTGGCACTAATGGTACCATTAGTGCCGGTTCGAACGACTATGCATTAATGCCGGTTCGTGTTGAACCTTTAGTACCGGTTCATGCCACGAACCGGTACTAATGGGGTGATGGCATGCTGGCGTCAGGCTGGGGCCCCACGATCACCTTTAGTACCGGTTCGTGGCACAAACCGGTACTAAAGGGCTACCGGTTTGTGCCACGAACCGGTACTAAAGGGGTCTGACCTATAGTACTGGTTTGTGACACAAACCGGCACTATAGGGCAATTTTCAAACTCTAACACACACACACACACACACACACACACACCCGTGTGTCACCATTTCAGTTCTAAAAAAATCAAAAGAAAATGATAAAAACTTCAAAAAATAAAATCCTTCAAGAGGTAGTTATATTACTATATCTACTAGTTAGAAAAATTTGAAAACTTAAATTTGCACATGTTTTGCAAAAAGTGTAGGGAAAATGTAAAACGGCTATAACTTTTGCATACGATGTCGGAAAAAAACGTATAATATATCAAAAAATTCAGCACGAAAATCCGCATCCGATGGAGACTGCCTATGGCTTGTTTGCAAATTTTTAGAATCCTCAAATTCCAAAAGGAAAAAAAGATGTGGTCAAATTTCTGTTTTTTTAAAAAATTTCTGTTAAATCTGGTCAAACTACTTATTCAAGAAGTATTAATGTTACTACATAATTATTCAAGAATATTAGTGTTACTAAATAATTATTTCAATTTTTTCAATTTTGGTCAAATCTGGTCAAACTGTGGTCAAACTATGGTCAAACTGTGGTCAAACTATGGTCAAACTTATTCAAGAAATATTAGTGTTACTAAATAATTACTGGTTTTTAGAATAATAGTTTCAGACTCAAACAGTGAAATGTGTGACTTCATGCTCAAGCTAAACTCCTGAGGGTTAATAGGATTGGCATCTTACTATTGTCAGGAAAACAACAAGTGCAGACTTGGAAACAAAGGAGAATAGAACCCGAAAGTTAAGCGTGCTCGGGATGGAGTAGTGAGAGGGATGGGTGACCGGTCGGGAATTTAGATGATTTGGAATGAGTGATCCACACTTGAGCAGTTAAGAGAGGTGATTACAGACTAAATCACCAAATAATTCAGAAAAATAAAAAATCGTAAAAAAATAAAAAAAATTCCAAAATTTTCAAAAAAAAATTCAAAAAAAAAACCTTTAGTATCGGTTGGTAACACCAACCGGTACTGAAGGTCCCCCATACCAGGGCGCGAGCTCACGCCACGTGGTGGCACTTTAGCGCCGGTTCGTGCCGAACCGGTACTAAAGGGGGGGGGGGGCTTTAGTGCCCACCAATTAGTGCCGGTTATGGAACCGGCACTAAAGGCCCTTACGAACCGGTTTTAAAGCTCCGTTTTCTACTAGTGTAGACCCACAAGTCAGCCTCCAAATCTGTCCCAAACAGCATACAGCCCAAAATTTCTAGCCAGATTCAAATTAATTTTAAATCTAAATATACCTTAATTTAAATTCAATGAAATTTTACCCACACAAAAACAATGAAATTTAAAATATCAAAATCCGAAAGAAAACGGCATTTTGGAACTAATTGCCTGTTTGCTGTATTTTTTCATTTTACAGCCCATTTATTATTACTTATAGTCCATTTCTTATTACTTATAGCCCATTTTCTTTGCAAAATGCATCCCTCCTCGTCTTGAAAGATTTCGGCCCAGCAGGGCGTAGGAAAGCAAGTAGGCCTATGTTGGTTATTCTGCAAAAAACAAAATAGCTGGCTAGCCATTTTCAGAAAGGAAAAAAACAAACTGGGCTGGTCATGTGCTAAACATATGAAATAAAAGCCTGGGCTAGACGGGCAACAGGTCCCGCACAACCCAGTTGATACCCTTCTCCGTCCCGAAAAAACAAAATTACTGCGCGCTACTGGGTCCCTACTGTCATCCTCACCATGTACAGTCATCTCCTTATTCCTCTCGGTTTTTGACCATGTTGACAACACCAGAGGGCGGTGCCGCGGTGAGCGAACCAAGGCAGAGGACGATGGTGAGGCCTCGGATAGGAACGAACAGGAGCCGGGGAAGATCACAACCAGCCGTGGGAAGCGGGAGCAGGCGGTCCCGCCGGTGCTGGTTTGGCTTTGGCGGCTCGAGGAAGAAGAGACTGAAGAAACGTGACAGACGTTGAATGTCAATCCAATGGTCAAGGTTGGCACAATCGTTTGTTGACTAAGCGGAAACCATGTAGCATACTTTTTTATATATAGAAAGAAAATCAAAGACTTGGGAAGGCGTACAGAACAAGCTAGTGTACCAGTAAAGAGACGTTGCCGAGTTTTAGAAAAAGGAAAGACATGCTCCTGTAGCTGGTTCGAATCCAAACCTAGACTATGAGTATATATGGTGCTATTCTACTCTGCAAGTAATGAAACTGACATATCCAACATTCGCTTCTCCTCTTCTCTACTTACTCTGCCTAGCATCAGAAGCTCTGGCCGCAGCAACCATGTCCGCTAGCTGCTCGTCCACCTGCTCTTCAGCAGGCAATAACCAGATATGCGCCAAGTCGCCACCCATACCATCGCCTGTGGGTCTCATCACACCCCCGCCGGCACGCGCACCGCAGCCGATTGCTCATCGCAACCCGCTGCCGTTGGTGTGGTGCCACTGCTGGAAACCACGAAGAGTCATCCGTCGTGTCTCAACCACAATACGCAACCCTAGCCGAGTCTTCTACAAATGCCCGAATCATGGGGTAATAATATGTTTAAGTGTTGTTCTTCTACTTTCAGTTGCTGATTTTTTAATAGTTTGGTTGATGATCTTCCAATTTGATTCATGCAGAAAAGGGAAGATTCGTGTGATTTGTATTTCTGGGAAGTTGCTGATGTGGGGGAATGCAACTACGTTGATTATTTGGTTAGCCGAGGAATCCCAATACTAGCAGGTTGGGGTGTTGGACAAGTAGCTGAAGGAACAGCAGAAGAGGAAGATGCAGAGCAAAAGGTTAAAGATGCAGTTCCTCTGATCATGGCCAAGAAACAGCTGCTGAACGGCCTTGACAGCAATGAGGAGATGAAAGAGCTTGTGAAGATAACGGGCAAAATCGATGTGCTCTGTAGGATGATTGTCTCTTCATTTGCAGTGTATGTAGCACTCGTGATGTATTCAGTGGCTACGATGTGAGCACTTTGCTGAAACTAGTAATGAATGGAACATGTGTAGCAGGCTGGGCGTATTGTTGTGAACATCTAATGATTTCTATTAACGGAAATCAGGGGGTATCCCCTTTTGCTCATATAAATAAATAAATAGCAGAGGCCCTGTCGGGTTAGCTTTGTTCTCATTCGAAGAAATCGAGCAAATTGCAGTCCAACAACAAACTATGTCATCAAATTCAAGTTTCACAGCCAAATATGAGTACAACTAAACAACAATGTCATCATGTTTTAGTTGTCATACAATCACCAAACACAAATCAGCATACATAACAAGTGATGTTCTCACAGCAAAATACTAAACAACATGTTCATCAGGTTTTAGTTGTCATAACAAACATAATTTCACATAGTAGATAAAAAACATCTTCTGATAGGCAAATACAACAAAAGCAATGTAATCATCATCCGCAGCAGCAGCGTCAACATCTTCGCCATGTGTATTAGTCTGAATCGTAATTCCCCACGGTGTCATCTTCTTCTTCGTCCTCGAACGTTGGCTTCTTCTTGATCAACTCTTGTATGTCCACAGCACGACAGGCAATCTTTTCGCCGGCGTCATTGACATGATGGTTCTCAAAGATATTAGGAACATCTGTGTTATCTTGTATATTAGGAGCAGTGTAAGCATCATCTTGTTGTGCAACTTCATTAAACGAATTCCTCTGCTCAAACCTTTGCAATACTCTCTAGTCATCGCTACGTGCAAATGTGTCTTCCAAGAAAAATATCTGTGTTACTTGATTTGCCAAAATAAAAGGCTCGTTGGTCTGGTACGCGGCCTTGACATTGATGGATTTGAAATAATCATCTCCTCTGGGTTTTGCGATCCTGGAAAATAGGTCATACCAACGATAGCACAACAGAACCACACACCGATGATCCTCGAAACTCGAGATATACTGCAACTGAACAATGTCTGTTATGTTAGTATACATTTCAGTTGTCTCTTTGTCATACGTATCCGTGCTCATGATGGCACTGTTTTGTGTCTTCCTACCTTCGTCTCGTGCAAGGGTGTTGTAGCGCACATCTCCAACAACGCAAGATTCATAATGTCTTACCCGAGTATCAGGACCCATTGCTAGTGAGTAAAGGGCATCATCAACTACCTGCCCATCCTCCCGCATCTTCTTAACCTATGGTTAGAAAATAGACAAGCTAATCATCTTATGTACTCAATATATTAAAAAAACTGACAATGCACTTCAAAAGCTTACATTGTTCTTGAACCATTTCGCAAGTCCTGCCATAACCAGTTTGTCAATGTTTCTTGGATTTTGTGGTAGTAACTCCTCTTTGTAGATGCTGCACAACATAGTGATCGCGTCAAACATCTAAATATATAAGAATGTGCTGCAAGTTTAGTAGATTATGATGTATAAGTTGCAGTACTGCACTTACTTGATATAAGGTAGTATCTCAGGACAGTTATTCAACACATACCAAACCATTTTGTCCAAATCTTTAGGTTTGTCCTCTTGTCGACTCTTCCCTGTAACTCGAACAGAATAATCGAAAACATTGAGCCCGGGATTGTCTTCACCCACCTCTTTGCTAAGCTGATCAGTTGTTTCAATGTATTTTGAGCAGAATGTCAACGCTTCTGTAGCAATGTAGGCCTCTGCAATGGTACCCTCGGGTCTAGCTCTGTTCCTAACATAGCCCTTGAAAGTGCCTAGCCGCCTTTCAATAGAGTACATCCAACCATACTGTACTGGACCACTAAGTAGTGCCTCATCAGGTAGATGAACAGCCAAATGCACCATCACATCAAAGAAGGCTCGAGGATATATCTTCTCAAGGTCGCATAGGATAGTTGGTATCTTGTCTCTAAGACGCTCCAAAGCATCTATTCTGATATTCCTACTGTAGAGTTCCCTGAAGAATTGTCCCAACTCTGCAACTGCTCTGTATAAGTCAGGGCGGCCCAATCCTCTAAGGATAACAGGTAAAACCCTTTGAAGTAGGACGTGGCAGTCATGAGTTTTCAACCCTTGTACCTTGTTTCCATCTGCACTGACTCTCCTTTCAGGGTTGGAAGCAAATCCATGTGGGAATCTCACACGTGACAGGACCTCGCAGAATTCTTTTCTTTTTACCTTGTCCAAGACGTACACAGCTGGTGCCATATCCCGTGGTTTACCTTCATCTTGCACCTGCAAATCCTTTCTGATACCCAGGTGTGTCAAATCAATCCTAGATTTTAAGGTATCTTTCGTCTTGCCTTCAATATTAAAAAGTGTGTCGATAATGCTATCACATATATTTTTCTCGATGTGCATCACATCAAGATTATGCCACAGATCCAAATCTTTCCAATACTCCAAGTCCCACAAAGTGGACCTGCGAGTAAACAATAATCTCTCTTCTACCCTGCCACACTTCCTTTTCCCGCTACCATTACCAGGATGGTTTCCTGGTGTAATATGCCTGACCTTCTCTAATTCCACTTGCAACTCATCAGCGGTGAGCCTCTTTGGCGCATCACGGTTTTCATGCTTTGCATTGAACACATGTCTTTGGTATTTTCTAGGATGCGGCTTGTCCTTGGCAAGGAAGCGGCGGTGTCAAATGTAACAGATCTTGCTAAGTATTGCGTATGACAGCGGATTCCTGTCACAGCGAACACATGCATTGTAACCATGTGTCGTTCTCCCTGACATAGTGCGCAAAGCTGGATAATCATGGATGCACCAAATTATAACAGCACGTAGAAAGAAATCAGCTGGTGGGCTGCTATATAGGTCTTGAGTGAGAACACCCTCCATAGCTGTTGAAGTTCCTCCACAAGAGGCTCCATGAACAAATCAAAATCCTTTCCAGGACTTTTTGGACCTGGGATGAGCAAGGCCATCATGTAGTTTGATTCTTTGGTGCAGACATTTGGAGGCATGTTGTAAGGGATAACAAGCACTGGCCACATGCTATATGTGGCGCTCTGGTGGCCAAATGGGTTAAATCCATCTGAAGCTAAGCCAAGTGTAATGTTTCTCGAGTCAGCAGCAAACTCTTTGTGTTTACAATTGAAGCTTTTCCACTCACTACCATGAGATGGATGGCTCATTACATTCTGATCTCTGTACTGCTGGTTCCTAGAATGCCACAATACATCCTCTCTTGTTTCAACATCATGAAACAACCTCTGCAATCTTGGTGTAATTGGAAAATGTCTTAGAACATTATGAGGAATCCTCTTCACATCATCGCCATCTTTCCATCTTGATGATTTGCATTTCGGGCATTCACTTAAGTTGGCATAATCCTTCCGAAACAGAACACAATTATTCTTACAAACATGGATCATATCATATCCAATTCCAACTGCACGAAGAAAATTCTTCATTTTAATGTAGGTGTGTGGCAGCTCAGGCGCATCTGGGAAAGATTTGCGGAAAGCAGCCAACATTGCATCGAATGATTTGTTGGTCATCCGCTCAGATGTCTTCACCTGAAGAAAGGTGACCATAGCTGAGAATACTGATAGCTTATTTCCTGGGGTGACAGCAACGTTGCATTGTTCCAACATGCGGGCCCACCGTTTTTCTTCTGCAGGTGAAAGTTCACGGAATGCATGAGCATTTCGTAGCATTGTTTCAATGTTGGTCAAACTCACTGGCTCCGCCACAACCAACTCCTCCTCCTCTTCCACCTGAGCATCAGGCAGATCAAGATGGTGATCTGCTGCTTCCACGTAGTCAATAACATTGACGTTCACACTTCACCATGATGAACCCACCTAGTATATGTGACCAACATCCCATACAAGTGTAGATGATTTTGCACAGTTGACTGGGGTCTTGTAACTGAATTCATACAACTGCTACACTGGCAGAGCACATATGATTTCGGACCACCGTACTCAGCTCTGATAAAGTTCATGAAGTTTTCAAGCCCCTCGACATATGCAGCAGAGAATCTTCGAGCAGAAGTTATCCAAGTCCTGTCCATCTATTAGACATACAAATTAGTTCTTCTACTAGATATTACAGGAAAAACATATATGCTTTTTTATGAAGTCCAGAAAAAAAATACCTAGGTCGATGTCTAAAGCTATGGCATGATATTTGGACGAGCAGATCTAAGTAACAAAATTTATGTAAAGCTAATTCAGCTAACAGATTTGAGTGCCAAATTATGGCAGGCTGTTTCAGCAGTCAATGAGGCTGAGCACACAGCCATCGAATTATGGAAGGCCATCGCAACAACAAAGATTGAGTATAAAACATTGTAGAGCTATTTCACCTAATAGATTGGCTACTAGACCATGGCAATCTACGTCACAATAAATATATGGCAGGATATTTTAGTAACTAATCGGCCTTGGCGTGCCATCTCAGCTAAGTAGATTGAGTGCAGAACAGGGCAAGGAAGCTTCTTAAGCAGAGCATATTGATAGTAAACTACTTCGGCAAACAGTGAGATTAACGGCGTCTATCAGCTAACATTCAGCGCTACACCGACATGAACGGGGCCTCAGTCTAGAATGCGCGAACCGTGGGAGAAGCTAACCACCGTGCATCTCCACATGAACATCGACAGCGGTGGTGTCGGGGGTTTGGTGTGACATATGCCAACGGATGGCTTATCATGGTGGGGGCGAGTAGAACGTCGCCGGTGCCTGGAAACGGGATGAGGCGAAGGCATGCACGCCGGCGAATCTTACCCAGCTTCAGGGCTCTCCGGGAAGATAATACCCCTACTTCTGCTCTGTGGGGTCTCCGCATGATCACTCTCGCAAAGTGTTTACACGGTTGCTCCTTGAGCTGTTTCCTGGAGGTAGGAGAGGGCAAGGCTAGCTCTCTCCCTTCTATATGGTCTGGCCTAGAGCTAATGGGTTCCAACCCTTTGCATGGGTGCCCTGGGGGGTTTATATAGGCCTACCCCCCCGGGGTACAATGGTAATCCGGCTGGACGCGGGCCCAGCCGTCAGCGCCTCTGGCCTCCGTCTTCTTTGCCGACCGCTGGGGCCCGCCGGCTGGCGGGCCCAGCTGACTGGCCTGGTACGGAGCCGACAGGCCATGTCCGCCGCGGGCGGGTCTTGCCGGCTGCTGATTACTGTAGCCGTGCTTTTGATGACGCGGGCTTGATCATGGGGTCGTGGCAACAGCCCCGCTACCTGGCGGGCGATCACTATTGCCACTCTCCATCACATCTTGATTAATGGCGCGTGGGCCCCGGGGGAGGGCTCGGCCGACTCCCCCAGACCGACTTCCGATGGGTCCGACTGGTGGTCCTCTTGCCGTCTCTTGGGGTCTCACCGACTGGTGGGACCCGCTGCCTCTGTGCCGTATAGACAAGCCGTCGTGGGTGCAGGATTTGGTCCTGCGGTGCTGATGTCAGGGCCGGCACGGCAACAGTGCCATGCCGCACGGAGATCTTCCGGGGTACGGCATGTTGTGGCCATGCCCGCCCTTGGTAAGGGGCGGGAGTGGGCTTCACTGTAGCCACTCCCCTGCCCTGTCCCCCTTGATGAGGTCACGGGGTTTGTTGGAATCGCAGGCCGACTCCCCAAAGCCGGCTTCTCCGGAAGTCGCCAGTCAGGAGTCGGCTTACCCTGCGGTCGTCCCTGGGACTCGGCCGCGAGTGGTCAGTCAGCCATCTTCTCGTGGACTTCTTGAAGGCGGCTCTCCGTCCTGGGGTCTTGAGGGGCGCAGCCTGCCCCGATGTCTTGAAAGGTTCTTGGGCTCGGGTTGGCCTACCTGTGGCACATTACTCCGACAGTAGTCCCCGAAGCTGGTGAGGCACCGCGGACGATCGGCCGAGAAGCCTCAGCAGTTTCTCTTTCCAGGTGCTCAACACATGGTCTTTGATTGACTTCTGCCGGGCCGACTAGAAGGAGTCGGACTTGCTCAATTCGGACTCACTCAATTCTGACTCGCACAATATTTCGAATGTCGCGGCGGGATCCAAGTAGCGTGCTGGCTAAGCCTCCAGGCCGCCGCCCGTTCTAGGCCTATCATGCGATGACACGTGGCTGGGCCGTCCTGCCAGCCTACGCGAGCGACGGGACAGGCCCATAGGCAGGGCCCGCCACTACCGCGCCTCGGCGCCCGAGCGGATCCGATGCGGCCCCAGCGGACGGTTGGGATTCCCGTGGAGTTACTGCGCGCAGTAACTTTATCGTGGAATGTGGGGGTTGTGGGGCCATGGGCGCAGTAAATCCCCACGTCCGCCCCCTCGGCTTCGCAGCCCACGGGGCTATAAGTAGGGGGAAGAGGGGGGCACGCGCGCCCCTCCTTCCCACCACTCCTCACTTTCTTCCTTCTCACTGCTCCTCGCTCTCCTCCTTCTTCTTCTTCTTTGCTCCGCCGCGCGCCCAAGCTCCGGCCAACACCGCGGCGATCAGCTCGCGATGAGTTCTTCCTCCGCCACCGCGCCTCCCCCGGTGCGCTCCGGCACTTGGGACGGTTTCGAAGTTCACGACGACCACATCGAGTTCCTTCACCGGACTCGTCGGCTTCCTGGCGAGGATCACGTGCGGGTGCGCCTTGCACCGAAGGGGGAGATTTCCCCCGCGCCGCAGGAGGGCGAGCGGGTCATCTTCCGCTCGCACTGCTTGCGCGGGTTGGGGCTGCCGGCGAGCAGTTTCTTCCGATCTTTCCTGGAGTTCTACGGCCTCCAGCCGCACCACCTCACACCCAACACAGTGGTGCTGCTGTCCGCCTTCGTGGCCTTGTGCGAAGGCTTCCTCGGAGTCCTCCCCACCCTCGAGCTCTGGGGGGAGTTCTTCTTCTCCAAGCTCAGCACCCAGGCCGCGGGCGTGCCGGCTCAGTGCGGCGCTTTCATCGCCGTGCGAAGGTCGGGGACCGACAATCCCTTCCCCTCCATCTCGCTGATAAAGTCAGTGAAGATGTGGCAGATATCCTACTTTTACGTCAGGAGCGTCTCCGCAAGGGGGGACTGGGTCAACCTGCCGGCTTTCGAAGACGGCCCGCCGGCTGGGCGACTGCCCAACTGGTCGTACCAGGCCAAGTCGCTGACGCCTGCGAGAGACGGCGGCATCGCGCGAATCCGAGTGCTGACGCAGTAGGAGGGTTTGACTGGTCCAGATCTGCTGGCCGCCTTCGTGGCGCCGAGTTCTCCCACTCCAAGGCCGCCCCCACATGATATGCCAGATGAACGGGCACCGTGACCCGAGTCGGATGTGCACCAAGGACATGCCTCACGAAGAGGTGGCCTTCATGGTGAACTACCTCTCGGATAGCAAGCTCCTAGAGGATTCGCGGTTCGGCAAGGAGCCGTACTCCCGCGCCAACCCCCCGCCCGTGGTGAGTTGCCTTTCCTTTCTTTCTTTGGACTGTCTTCTCTCTCGCTGAGTTTGTTTTGACCAGTCGGCTTTGGTCAGAATCCCCTCCTCCACCCGCCAGCTGGCACCTCGGGGCCGGCCCGCGAGTTCCTCGCCGACCGGGTGGAGAGCGACATCGACGACCCTGATCTGGGGTCGGCGGCTCTGGAGGAGGACGCCGAGGGAGGAGGAGGAATAGCAAGCGACTTAAGGCCTTCGGCCACTTTCGCCGACTGGCCTGACGACGACGCCGAGGGGGAAGTCACCCCCCGCCATCGGCCAGGAGCCAGCCAGCCTAGCGCGGGCTCTTCTGCCGCCCCGGGTGCTCCAGGCGACGGGAAGAAGCACAGGGCTGTGCCGACCTTGTTCGGCAGTCGGCCGAAGAAACCCAAGGGTTCGGCTGTGGCGACCCGGCGGGATGAGGCGGCCGCGAAGGCCATCCTCTTCCATAAGGAAGTGAAGAAGCCGCCATTGGTCTCCGCGTGAGTATTCTGTCTCAATGCTTTATTCTTTCTTTGTGGCTCTGTCTCAGTCTTTACTTGCTCCCCTTTCTTCAGGGCTCCCCTCACTCTTGAGAGGGTCACCGCCGCTTCCGTCATGGGGTCAGCAGAGACGTCCGCCACCACTCAGCGGATTGACCCCGCTGCCGACCTCTGGGAGGCGACAGAGCGGAATGCACAGGAGAAGCGCAAGGAAGAAGAGGCCGTTCGCCTGCAGAAGGCGGAGGCCGATAGGGCGGAGGCCTCCGCCAAGAAAAAACTGGCGGAGACCGAAGCCGCCGCCGCGACGAAGCAGCAGGCTGAGGAAGCCACACGCCGTCAATCGGAGGTGTTCGTCACCCTGTTGAACTCTGCGCCGCCGCCTCCGAAGTTCACGGGGCAGATTGGAGAAGCCGGCGGGGAGAACCCCGTCGTGGAGGGGGAAGGCGGCGACCCCTCTACGCCGGACGTGAACGTTCCGCCGCCGCCTCCGCCACCGTCTGAAGGTGCGCAAGGCAAGCAGCCAGCGGACCCTCTGGTGCCGCCGACCAAAGACGAGGCCATGGCGAGGCTACTCCTCCAGGTCGGCTCTCCAATGGGCCACCGTCTGGAGAAGGCGACTTCGGCACCCCGCCCCCTGGAAGCCGACACCACCAGCTCGGCGATCTCAGACGCCGAAGCGACGAGCGCCGCGCCCATTGGGTGGGTGTGAGGAGGCGGCACAGGGCCGCTGAACCAGGCGCTCCTGGACGTCCAGGCGAAGCTTCGTGCTGAGGGCGACGCTCTCAAGAGTTGCACCAAGGCGTTCCTGGTGTCGCGGGCAGCCGTCTGGGTATGTTTTTTCCTTTGGTCTTTGTTTTCTTGTTCCTCTCTGTGGGGGCGCACCAGCGCACCCACTGGGTGTAGTCCTCGAGTTTCGGGCTGGCTGCTGAGCAGGCGGCCCGGAACTCCAATTGATGAACTCTGGGTATTAACTTTTTGTCTGAAACGTTTGTTGCAGGATTACCACAACCTCCGCGTCACTGCCTTCAACCGTAACGTTGAAGAGCTGGGCAAGCGGACCACCGATTTGTCGGAGAGCCGGAGTAAGTCAGCCCGAGGACGGAGGCGAGGCGGAGGCACCAGAAGACAGAGCAGACGGCCAGCCTCAGCTCGACCGCACCTCCAACAACGAGCCGCGTGCGACCGAGTCGACTGCCGCCGAAGGCGATCAAGCCGAGACTACCCAGCCGGCCGCCCCGATGCCTGACGCTGGCACCTCCTCCGGCCCTTCGAATCCGTCTGCTGCTTCCTAAGCTGCCGCTTTATCTTTATTTTATCTGCTTCAGTAGTCTTTGAAGAACTTGTTAATTCGCACAATTCCACCCGCGGGGTGTATTTTGAACTTCTGCTCGAAGATTCGGCCAAGGGCCTACGTTATGTAAATATATTTATCCGAGTTCTATCTTTTCTTGCTCATTGCTCTTTTGGCTTTTTTCCTTTGCCGCTTTCTCTTAGTTGCCTGCCTTGCTAATCGGATAGCCGCTCTGCGGACTGTCGCTGGATCAAATGCTTGGCTACTTTGGGAAAGCAAGTACTTAGCCGTTTTTAAGAGTTTTTGAGCAAGTTGAATAGAAGACGGCAATCCGACTATTCGAGAGTCAGTTTTCGAAAAAGGCTGGAAGCCATCCCGAGCTATGTTTTATGCTTTGAGTCCTTAGCCATTTTTCATGCGAATGCCCATTCTACCTTACTTCTGCCCACCGTACAGTCGCTCTGCGAGCTGCGGCTTCTGACAGGAGACGGTTTAGGCGTTTACACACTACTTGTCCGACTGCAGGAAGCATTTCATAGTGCAAGGCGGCAAGTCCCCGGGCCGACTTGTCGAGCCCGGTGCCAAACGGCATAAAAAGGAGTAACATACTTGCAGGCATAATTTTTATCATACAGACAAAAGAGGGCAGTCCCCGAGCTTGTCTCGGGGGGGCCGGTGTCTTGGTACTTTAATACAAAAGGTAGCGTGGTACATAATGCATCAACTGTAAAAAATCTTTGGAGGAGATTTGCATTCCATGGCCGCTTCGTCTCCTTGCCGGAGTCGTCCCTCTTGCGTGCTCGGGGTTTCTGAGCGTCAATCAGGTAGTAGGAGTCGTTGCCCAGTACTTTGCTGATGATGAAAGGGCCTTCCCAAGGCGCTAACAGCTTGTGCTGGCCAGCTGTTCGCTGGATCAGCCGAAGCACAAGGTCGCCTTCTTGGAAGGATCTTGGCTTGAGCTTCCTGTTGTGGTATCGGCGCAGGCTCTGCTGGTAGATGCTGGACCGGCTGAGTGCCAACAGCCGTCCCTCTTCCAGCAGAACGACACCGTCTTACCGTGCTTCTTTCGCTTCCTCCTCGGTGTACATGGTGACTCGTGGGGAGTCGAACTCTATGTCCATTGGGATGACGGCTTCGGCACCATAGACGAGGAAGAAAGGCGTGTAGCCGGTTGACTTGTTTGGAGTCGTGCGCAGACTCCAGAGGAAGGCTGGTAACTCATCGAGCCAGCAGCCAGCCGAGCGCTCCAGAGGCTCGATCAGCCAAGGCTTGATGCCGAACAGGATGAGGCCGTTTCCTCGCTCCACTTGGCCGTTTGACTGTGGATGGGCGACAGACGCTAGGTCCAGTCGGATGCCCTGTGTTGCACAGAAATGGGCCAAGGCGCCTTTGGCGAAATTTATGTCGTTGTCGGTGATGATGCTGTGTGGTATGCCGTACCGAATTGTGATATCGGCGATGAAAGTCACGGCAGTTGTACCATTCAGCTTCTTGATTGGCTTCGCTTCAATCCACTTGGTGAACTTGTCCACTACGACAAGTAAGTGAGTTAAGCCACCTCGTGCTGTCTTGAATGGTCCCACCATGTCTAGACCCCAAACTGCGAAAGGCCAGGCAATGGGGATGGTCTTGAGTGTAGAAGCTGGCTGGTGTGGTTGGAGCTGAACTTTTGGCACCCTTTGCATTTTTGGACCAACTCCTTGGCCTCTTCCAAGGCAGTTGGCCAGAAGAAGCCATGTCGAAAGGCTTTGGCGACGAGTGCTCTTGAAGCCGCATGGTGGCCGCACTCGCCTTGATGGATGTCTTTGAGAATCGCTTGGCCTTGCTCTGGCGCTATGCAGCGCTGGTAGACACCAGTGACGCTGCACCTGACCAGCTCTCTGTTGACTATGGTGTAGGCTGCCGGCTGGCGTTGTACTTGCCGAGTTGAGGTCTCATCAGTCGGCAGCTCTTTGTTCACCAGGAATTTGAGGATGGGCTGGGCCCATGAGGGTGCTGCTATTTCTTCGACTGCCAGAACTGCAACTTGGACGAGGGCGGTTGGGCTGGGAGGCGGCGGGTTGGAGTCAACAACCTCTTGCTGGGTTAATGAAGTCCCCAGGCCGACTGGCGCGGCCCTTGGGCCGAGTTCTGGAGTCTTTGAGTCCGCCGCCGCAGTTCCTGAGCCGGGTTCGAATGTGGCGGCTTTGGAGTCAGCCGCCAAAATACCCGTAACGACTGCCGGAGCTCGGGAGTCGGATCCGACGTCTTCGGGAGGAGCCGGCACAAAAATGGAGTCTGATTCTTGTGAAGGCTTGACAGACGGCTTGAGGAGGCGTTGAAGGGTGATGCCAGATGGTATTGCTTGGCGGGTAGAGCCGATTCGTGCCAAGGCATCTACTTGGTCATTGTCGTTTCTTGGCACATGGAGGAACTCGCAACCTTCGAAATACCCGCTGAGTTGCTGCATGAGAAAATGGTAACTCGCCATGTTTGCATCTTTCGTGTCCCAGTCGCCAGATGATTGCTGGACCACTAAGTCCGAGTCGCCATAACACAAGATCCGGCGGATGCCAAGTTCTTTGGCAAGCCGGAGCCCGAGAATGAGCGCCTCGTACTCGGCGACGTTGTTGGAGGCGGCAAAATGGATTTGTAGTGCGTATTTGAGCTTGTCGCCTTTAGGAGAGGTGAGGACGACGCCGGCTCCCAAGCCGGTTTGCATCTTGGAGCCGTCGAAATGCATCCGCCAATGGGTGGAGTCAGGAGCTGGAGGTAGGTACTGGGTCTCGGCCCAGTCGATGAGGAAGTCGGCCAGTGCTTGTGACTTGATAGCGGTGTGGGGCTGGTAGTGGATGGTGTAAGGAGCCAGCTCTATGGCCCACTTGGCCACTCGGCCAGAAGCATCTCGGCTACCAATGATCTCGGCAAGTGGGGCCGTGCAGATCACTGTGATTGGATGCTCTTGAAAGTAAGTCTTCAATTTCTTGGCAGTAAAGTGTACACCATAGCACATATTCTGGTAGTGCGGGTAGTTCTGCTTGGAGGTCGACAGTACTTCGCTCAGGTAATATACCGGTCTCTGGATAGGTAGTGCCTTGCCTTCCTCCTTGTGTTCCACTACAATGACCGTGCTGACCACCTGGCTGGTGGCGGCGATGTACAGGAGCATAGGTTCCTTGGGAGTCGGAGCCACCAGGACGGGTGGAGTAGTCAACATCTTCTTCAACTGGAGAAAAGCTTCGTCCGCCTTATGGTTCCACTCGAAAAAAGTGGTCTTCTTCATGAGTTGGTATAAGGGGAGAGCTTTATCGCCCAGCCGACTGATGAATCGGCTGATGGACGCCAAGTAGCCAGTGAACTTTTGCACATCCAGCAGTCAGCTGGGTACCTCCATTCTCTCAATGGCCTTGATCTTTACCGGGTTGCATTCTATGTCGCGTTCAGAGACCAGGAAGCCAAGGAGCTGGCCGGCTGGTACTCCGAAGACACACTTCTCGGGATTGAGCTTGATCTGGAATCGGCGTAGGTTCTCAAAGGTCTCCTTGAGATCTTCCAGCAGTGTTCCACGCTTTTCCGTCTTCACCACCACGTCGTCTACATAGACGTGGGCATTCCTGCCGAGCTTCTTGAGGAGGCACTTCTGCATGCAAGGCTAAAAGGTGGCGCCGGCATTCCTTAAGCCGAACGTCATGGTGAGGTAGTAGAAGGCTCCAAACAGCGTGATGAAGGCGGTCTTCAGTCTATCAGCCAGGTTCAGCTTCATCTGGTGATATCCTGAGTATGCATCAAAAAAACTCAACAGCTCGCATCCGGCTGTGGAGTCTATCACCTGCGATTCTTGGTAGAGCAAATGGGTCCTTGGGGCAAGCCTTGTTGAGGCTCGTGTAGTCAATACACATTCGCCACTGCTTGTTCTTCTTCAGTACCAGGACCGGATTTGCTAGCCATTCTGGAAAGAACACTTCCATAATGAAGCCGGCTGCTAGGAGTCAGGCTATCTCTTCTCCGACAACTCTTCTCTTCTGACCGGCTTTGCATCAGATCGGACATGTAACTTGTGCTCGGCAAATTCCGTCGGTACACCTGGCAAGTCTTTGGGGGACCATGCGAAGATGTCCCGATTCTCACAGAGGAAATTGACGAGCGCGCCTTCCTATTTGCTGTCGAGGTTTGCACCTACGACGGCATACCTCTCTGGGTGCTCCAGATCCAAGGGTATCTTCTTTGTCTCTTTGGCCGGCTTGAACGAACCCTCAGCCTCCGACTCTTTTGGGTTGGGCGATACCTCAGGCTACTTGCCGGCCATCGCCACAACTCGCTCAAGGAGCCGCTTCTCGGCCGCGATTACCAGGGACTCGGCCAGACGACTGCTCTCAGCCGCACAAGCAGACGACTTCCGGTAGTCGCCAGGCACAGTCAGAATTCCCCTGGAATTGGGCATCTTCATCTTGAGGTAGGCGTAGTGGGGGACCGCCATGAACTTGGCCAAGGCGGGTCGGCCAAGTAGCACATGGTATGGGCTCTCAAGGTCCACCACCTCAAACCAAACAGACTCTTTGCGGAAGTGATCTTTGTCTCCAAAGAGGACGTCCATCAGGATCTTGCCGATTGGTGAGCAGGAAAGCCCAGGAACAATGCCGTGGAACACAGTTCGGCTGTTCTGAAGCTGTCTTTGCTTGATTCCTAACTTCTCCATGGTGTCCTTGTACAGGATATTGATGCTGCTGCCTCCGTCTATCAGAACTCGCGAGAAACGCGTGGCTCGTCTGTCCGTAGAAAAGGAGGCATCTAGGACCAAGGCATAGGAGCCCAGACTCAGCATCACTTCTGGGTGGTCAGCCCTGCTCCAGCTGATGGGCTTCTCGGACCACTACATGAACTCTGGCGTCTCTGATGCTACTGCATTCACCTCTTGTCGCTACAGCCGCCTGTTGCGTCGATCATCAGCCATACAGGTAGACACAATGTAGGCTCCGTGCTCTTCAGGGTATTCGTCTTGTACCACGCCGACTGGCCTGACAGCCGGCTGCTGGGGCAGAGGTGGAGTCGGCTGCCCAGCAGGCGGGGGAGGCAGGAGGCCGTCTCCCTTACCGATCCTGGTGAGCCAGTGGCACTTCCGGGTGGTGTGATTCGACGGCTTCACGCCGCTATGGAACTTGAAAGGTCCATCCAAGGTCTGCTCATAGGAGAAGGCCGGCAACCAGTTTGGCTTTTTGCCGCCTTTCTGTCGCTTGGGTGGAGGCTGCTCATCTGGCTGCTGGGCTTCAATGGTCGCAACCTGCCGGCGGCTGGAAGCCGGCTGCGGGGCCTTGCGCTGGTCTCCCTGCTGTTGTCGCCGGTTGGCGTCTGCCGCTGGAGTTCTTGGAGTTTGAGGGGCCACTTTGCCAGTTGTGCTGATTTGAATCTCCGCCTTCAAGGAGGAGTCGGCCGTGGCGTACTTGTCCGCTATGATCAGCAGCTCATCGAGGGTTTCTGGCTCGTCACAGAGGAGCTTGTGCTTGAGGAGGGTGCCTTCTCTACACCCGGCTGTGAAGTACTCGACGGCCTGCACCTCGTGCACGCCCTCACAGGAGTTCCGAAGCTCGGCCCAACGCGTGAGGTAATCGCGAGTCGACTCGTCGGGGCCTTGCACGCACAAGGAGAGCTGACGAGGCTTGGGAGGACGCTTGTACGTGCTGGTGAAGTTGCGGACGAATGCTTCGATGAAGTCGACCCAGCTGTTGATGCTGCGGGGCTTTAGGCTGTTCAGCCATGTCCGGGCCGTGCCCTGGAGCATGAGCGGAACGTACTTTACGGCGACACGCTTGTTGCCGTTTGCTATGCTGACAGTCGTGGAGTAGTCCACTAGCCAGTCTTCCGGCTTCACGGAGCCGGTATACTTGGGCGTGTCTCTTGGGAGCGTGAACCCTCTGGGAAAGGGATCGTCCCGAATGCGGGGCCCGAAACAAGGCGTACCCAGCTCGTCTTCTTCTTCCAGCACTAAGGATCGGTGAAGTCAGTCGATCCGGTGGCGGGCGTCATTCTCTCCAACTCCCTCTCGGCAGCCAAGGCGGTCGCCGAGAGTCGGATGGTCAACAGGCGGCGGGGAGACTCGCCTCTCCTTGCGGGGAGGGGGTGGCGGACACTCATCCCGTCGTTCCACTGCTCTCGAGCGGCCGTCTCGGTCGCGCTCTATGGTAATGCGAGTCCGACTATGGCTGACAGCCGGCTCCTTGTCTCTTCTTCCTCGGGCGCCAGCAGTCGGCATCCGAGACGTCGCGCCTTGACCTCGGTGAAGGTCGTTGTTTGGCCGCTGCGGCGCCTCCGTGCGGCAGCCGGCCTCGTTCTGCGCGGCGGCCGCGTCGAGGAGCCGCTGGACTCGCTCCATCATGAGGCGGCGTTCTTCGCCCTCGAAATTGTCCAGCTCATCCGCCGCTGCCTGGGCGGCTCGGATGTTCTCCGCTGGTGTAGCATACACAGGGCGGCTTGCCCCAAACAGGTTGGCGATGGCTACGCCGCGCTGCTGGACCGCGCCAAGGCGGCTGGGCCCCGCCGTGGCCGGCGAGCCACCGACGGCGCGATCCATCTCCCGCTGGTAGGCTTCTGACAAGCGCCTCATGCTGGCCAGCTTCTTCGCGCCTTCAACAAGCTGAAGGCGGCGCGCCTCCAACGTCTCTGCGTCAGCGTCTTCCGGAATGGGCGCAGTTAGGTCTTGTAGCGCCACGTCGAGTGAGTCGTGCACTACTCCGCCGGGGAGCTCGTCATGACTGATGACGAGCACCTCGGTGACGGTGCTTCCGTGGCTCTCCGCGCGAGGGAGAGGTTCGTCGTAGACCACCACATTGGTGGGGAATGCGTCGAGCGACGCGGTGTCGGAGTCGACCAGCATCGGGTCAGTGGAGCCCACAGACTCCAAGTCTACGGCAGGCTCACCGGAAACGTGGAGTTGATCGAGGAGGCCCTCGAGGAGGCTCTCGGGGCCGCCCGTGCCTGCGTTGGATGCAGGTTCGTCGGAGAGGCGGACCTCGCCGACAAGTTCGGCCAGACAGCTTGCTGCTCAGGCAATCTCAACGCCGCTTAGCGCGTCGGCGCAAACTCCGTCTGGCGTGCCTGGCTGGCTGCGCTCGCCAGGGAGAAAAAGGGTTCCCGTCCAGAACAGGTCTCCGGACGGTGATGCACCATGCCCCACGGTAGGCGCCAAATGTCGGGGGTTTGATGCGACATATGCCAACGGATGGCTTATCATGGTGGGGGCGAGTAGAACGTCACCGGTGCCTGGAAACGGGATGAGGCGAAGGCATGCATGCCAGCGAATCTTACCCAGCTTCAGGGCTCTCCGGGGAGATAATACCCCTACTGCTGCTCTGCGGGGTCTCCGCATGATCACTCTGGCAAAGTGTTTACATGGTTGCTCCTTGAGCTATTTCTTGGAGGTAGGAGAGGGCAAGGCTAGCTCTCTCCCTTCTATATGGTCTGTCCTAGAGCTAATGGGTTCCAACCCTTTGCATGGGTGCCCTGGGGGGTTTATATAGGCCTACCCCCCAGGGGTACAATGGTAATCCAGCTGGACGCGGGCCCAGCCGTCAGCGCCTCTGGCCTCCGTCTTCTCTGCCGACCGCTGGGGCCCGCCGGCTGGCGGGCCACGCTGACTGGCCTGGTACGGAGCCGACAGGCCGCATCCTCCACGGGCGGGTCTTGCCGGCTACTGATTACTATAGCCGTGCTTCTGATGATGCGGGCTTGATCATGGGGTCATGGCAACAGCCCCGCCGCCTGGCGGGCGATCACTATTGCCACTCTCCATCACATCTTGATTAATGGCGCGTGGGCCCCGGGGGAGGGCTCGGCCGACTCCCCCAGGCCGACTTCCGACGGGTCCGACTGGTGGTCCTCTTGCCGTCTCTTGGGGTCTCACCGACTGGCGGGACCCGCTGCCTCTGAGCCGTACAGACAAGCCGTCGTGGGTGCAGGATTCGGTCCTGCGGTGCTGATGTCAGGGCCGGCACGGCAACAGTGCCACGCCGCACGGAGATCTTCCGGGGTACGGCGTGCTGTGGCTATGCCCGCCCTTGGTAAGGGGCGGGAGTGGGCTTCACTGTAGCCACTCCCCTTCCCCGTCCCCCTTGATGAGGTCACGGGGTTTGTTGGAATCGCAGGCCGACTCCCCAAAGCCGGCTTCTCCAGAAGTCGCCAGTCAGGAGTCGGCTTACCCTACGGTCGTCCCTGGGACTCGGCCGCGAGTGGTTAGTCGGCCATCTTGTCGTGGACTTCTTGAAGCGGCTCTCCGTCCTGGGGTCTTGAGGGGTGTAGCCTGCCCCGATGTCTTGAAAGGTTCTAGGGCTCGGGTTGGCCTTCCCGTGGCCCATTACTCCGACAGGTGGTGGCGCTGACCGCCGTGCGCCTCCACAAGAACGTAGCCAGAGGTGGCGGCGTGGCTAGAGGACGACAGTCTACGAGAGCGTACTGTGGGAGCGAGAGGATCACCGAACCGCGGCGCCGATGTATCGGCGCGGCGAGGAGGGCAGCTTTGGCAGAGCGAATGGAGTGGAGGGGGACAGGGGGGAGGGGGTTTGGGGAATATTATTGTCTAGTTGGCTGAAGGGCGATTCAATCGGATTTGGGGGGAATTTTTGGGTGTGGGGGGGAGGATTTTCGCGCGGTGGGCGGGGGAAGTTTGGCGCATGGTCGGTTTCTCCAAGTGCAGTCCCATGTGTCAGTGAAGAGGCAAGCCGAAGAGCGTTCCGTTTGCGTGAGCCGTGTGCAGGACCGAACGTGTGTGGGGTGCAATGCGACCGCGATAGGAGTGCTGTGAGAGTACCGCCTTTTTTCCTTTTAAACTAGGTGCTTCGCCCCCTCAAAAAAATTTGTTGCTTCACGCGATCCATCGATACTACTACTAGTAATCTAGTATTCCCGACTAAAACGGCGCGGCCGGGTCTTTTCCCGCGCGATATGCTGGGAGGTTGGCTTAGTTGGGTTTTTTAGGACAAGTAATGCTACACCTACGTAATCCCAGTTACGTAATTAACGTATTGTGAAACGTGTGAGCTGTTGATTGTAGATTGGGGGGAGGGGCCCACCATCATGAAAATCAGGGGAGGAGAGAGAGTGGCAATTTACGTTAACCCTTTCGTAGGTTCCCGTAGATGTAGAAAGATGTGAAATGCGTGAATGTGTAGTGGACGTACTATTGGAGTGCCTAAGATAATTTGTGTATGTATAGACCCTATGTGTTTATTTTACTTCGCATGTTAGATTTGTCTCGATTCAATAAAAAGCAGAGTTGGTGATGATGGTGTGCCTGTCATCCTGCAATATAGGTCGTCCGATCTATATCTAACGGATAGGAAGGAAACTATGACAATTTAGCCGCACTCCTCTCCACATTTGCAGATAAGGCTTTACCTCGTTCATGCTTTTCTCCCACAAGATCATGATCTTCCGTGTGACACATGGGCATCTTGCTAGTACTCCTACAATATGTATATTATTGTGAAAGTTCATATACACCGGCCGAGATTAATGCAAACACGGCAGATTTTCATTACATTTCGAACTTTTATAGGACAGAAAAATAAAAGAAACCCGACCCTAAACCTATTCTACGGCGGCGACCGACGTCCTCCATCTGCGATCTCTATGTACGGGGGCGGGGTTCAAGACCCCTGAAGTGAAGGTGCAGACTCCGGCGAGGAAGAGTAGAACACGGGATACGGACCGGCCAGTTGGCACACCATGCCCTACCTCCTCCCATGCCCTACTCATCCTCGGAGGAGTCCCCGACCTCGGCGGTGCCGGACGTTGGACGGCGGCAAGTAGGATGCGTGGCTGACCGTGCTCCCGTCGTCGGCCGCCAGCGTGGCCATCGCTTGTGCGGTCACGTCCTCGTCCGGCTACACCGCTATTGCGTCGCGAGAGACAACTTGAGCGAGGGCGGCGACCTCGAGCTTCATCCCCGAAGACAAGCTCTCCTGCAGAGCGTTTGCACTTGCGGTCATGGCGGATGTGGTGCCAGGTAGGAGAATGATGCGCTATGGTGTGGAGGTTAGCTGGGCGTTGCCGCTTTAAGTAGCGCATTCCGGCGAGGCCAAGCATCTGAGTGCGTCATTAAGTCGTTGGAGTTAGTTCCTCGGGCACCGAGCCTCTTAACAACGACATACAAACTGACGACATGAATGCGGGCAGCTGGCACCGGCTGGGAACGCACCACGCGACGGTGCGAGGGACGAGGGTTTTGGTGTGCCAGGGTAGTCAGCTGCGGTCATGGCAACGTTGGAGATGCCCTTTGCTCACATGCGATCCCCGCATGTCATTGAAAAAGCAAGATGACCTGGCATGGTCTCAGGTCCAGAGGATGCAGTTGGCCGCGCTACACCACTCCGCGGACGTGTCGCGGCGCCCCGTGCATCCTCGACGAGTCGGGTGTTGGGGTGTGTTTGGATTGTGGCCAAAGTGCACCTTACCAAAATTTTGGTCATGACCCAAAATTGGTCTTTGTTTGGATGGTTGCCATTTTTTTGGCATGCCAATGAAGTCTAGCCAACTCAAGTTCATTTTTCTTGCCAAGGTCGGCCAAATCATGGGCAACCAATACCTCAACCAAAATTTTGGTCATGATCCAAAGGTTGGTCTTTGTTTGGATGGTTGCCATTTCTTTGGCATGCCAATGAACTCTAGCCAACTCTAGTTCATTTTTCTTGCCAATGTCGGCCAAATCATGGGCAACGAATACCTCAACCAAAATTTTTTCTACCCAATGCTTTGATGGGGCAACCTTGGGCACAAACCAAACATACTGTTGGTCATGCCACAGCACTAACGCCACCCTCGGCACACTGAAACCGACCGTGTCTATCCACGATATGAGCGTGTTGCTCACCATGGTCGCCGTGTCCAGAGGCGGTGCTGGAGCTGCGCTTCGTTGTTGGCCCCAACGACCCACATGAATGGTTGTCGGTGGCAAGGATGTCATGGGCCAGCTCCTCCATTGGACTAGTTTGCACTACGTCGTCCCGACGGGTGTGCCCCACATGTCGGTTTCCCTGTTTTCCCGTCCATATTCGAGCGTCAGTGCTCCGCGTTGTGCATTAGGCCTTTCACTATGTAGGCCAAGCGAGACAACTTATTGTTTATTTGATCCATTCAAGTATAATCATGTGGCGTTTGCTTATTTCTCATTCCTCTCCAACCCTCTTCTCCATCGGTCATGTCGCCCTCCAGTCGAGTCCATCCTCCTGCATGCCTCATTTGAACATTCCACCGAGTATCATTCGCATGTACCCACCCTAGTACTCTTTCAATAGATCTTCGGACCCCGAGATGAAATCGAGAGGGAACGAGTGGGGGCACGTGATACCTAAGGCGGATTCAAAATTTTGAACCGGTGATCATAGCATCTGCAAATCATATATAAAGGGTATTGAATGTTCATTTCTTTTTTGAACATACAATATACTCCCTCCTATCCTTTCTAGTTTACATATAAGTTTTATGTGTAGTCAAAGTATCTCTACTTTGATAAAAAAAGGTATCAACATTCAACAATGCCCAATCAATATTGTTAGATTCGTACGTACTCCTAGATTTTTACTCGAGATGGTTTCCAATTTGACTATTGACAAGATTAATAGTACATCAGATGTATAATGTGAAAATTATATCATGGGAAACTCCTTTCACATAAGAATTTGACCGTATGCTTTGTGTAAGTTGCATGTCATATATTATTACTCTAACATTTGGTCAAAGTTAGCCTCGAAAAACGCATTAGACCCTGTATGCTTTGTGTAAGTTGCATGTCATATATTATTACTCTAACATTTGTGTAAGTTGCATGTCATATATTATTACTCTAACATTTGTGTAAGTTGCATGTCATATATTATTACTCTAACATTTGGTCAAAGTAGTATAGTGGAAGTGGATCCTCTGACGTAGGTATCCCTGCCTTACCCTCCCTTTCGGTCACTTACTGGCGGACCCCATGCTTGCTAGGCCCCACATGTCAGTTACTCAATGGGTTCGGCCACGTCAGGGGATCCTCATCCGTAGTATACTCCCTCTGTTTTTATTTACTCCGCATAAAACGGAGGGATTGGTGGTATAATAAATGAGCGGGTAGGGGAGGGGGGACGTCGGTTTGCTCTCAACTACGGTCCCACAAGCGAGCGAAAATGCAAGACAAAGCGTGTTCCATTCGGTGAGCGATGTGGAGGGTCCAGCGTGCCGGGCTGCAACACGAACGCGACAAGAGTGATGTACAGTCAAAACCGATTGACCGGTCGTCACTAGAACCACTATTCACACCAGAACCTTTGCTGCTCAGCCTACGCCAGCCACTGCCCTAAAACCAAACCAAACCTCCAGCCCATTCCCCCACCTTTCGATCCCCTAGCCCGCATCAAGCGTCCCCTAGTTCGCCGAAAAGCCATGGTGCACTGCAAGATCACTTACTACAAGATGCTGACACCGGAGCGCCGCGCAGAAATCGTGGCGGCTGTAGCGCCACAGACCTCTGTTCCCAAGCTCGCTTTGCGGCGGGCCGATCCCTGAGTTCTCTGGAGCCAAGCTATGAGGAGGAGGAAGCCGATCTAATGTTCATGGCAGAGGTCGCGGCGCAGAAGGCCCCGATGGGTATGAGACGATGGACGTCGACTTCATGCCGGCATCCGAGTCCCCCATGGTGCAGGCGGACCAGCGGTTCAACATGGCGATACTAAAGGAGGACCGGGAGGCAGAGGCTCAACTCGACGCGGAGCGCGCGCATGCCACTGCCATCGAGGCTCTCCTGTAGGCGGAACCGGATGTCATGGATGTGAACCGGGCGGCGGAGGCTCAACTTGAGGCGGAGCGCACGGATGCCGCTACCATCGAGGCCCTCCTGCAGGCGGAACCGGACGTCCTGGACTTGAACCGGGCGGCAGGGGCTCGACTCAATGCAGAGCGCGCGGATGCCGCTCTCATCGACGCCCTCCTGCAGGCGGAACCGGACATCCTGGACTTGAACCAGGCGGCGGAGGCTCGACTCGACGCGGAGCGCGCGGATGCCGCTGTCATCGAGGCCCTCCTGCAGGCGGAACCGGACGTCCTCGACTTGAACCGGGCTGTGCTCTCATTTGTGTAGAGCGCCCGCACGCTCCGCTTGAACGAGTAGCTGGAGGCCGAGGACAACCACGTTGCGGAGACACACGCCGACAGCGATGGCTGGTTCGCGCCGGCAGCCAAACACGATGAGGCCGTCTCTTTCCGCGAGCAGTGATAGTTTTTCTTTATGTTGTTGTTTTTATGGATCTTTTGTTGTGTAAAAACATATATTTGTTATGCAAGTCGCCTGACTTGGGTCAGTCTACCATTTCAGGCAGTTGGATGAATATCCTACGTCTCCTAACCCTTCTTTCCTTCTTCCTCACCACTTCTTCTTCCCCAACAAACCACCGCACGGGCCGTATGGATACTCCCCAACATGCGGTTGGATAAACATACTCTATGAACGAAAATTATGTGTCAGCGATAGGATGGCTGAGTTTGGTTTGTTCACATGCGACAGCACGTGTCAGTGAGGATGCGTTCCCTTGGTTGGGTTTGTGGCGTGCAGGAGCGACTGTGTGAGGGTGCGGTGCGACCGCGGCGTGCAGGAGCTACCGTGTGAGGGTGCGGTGCGACCGCGACAGCCGTGCGCAAGTGTACCTCCTTCTCATTTTGAAAACTTTAGGCAAGCTTGGCAAAAATGTGTGGCGAAGTTTGGCAATGCAAGGCCTAGACCCAAACAGGATAAGTATGTACGTACTAGGAGTACTAGTGTTAAAAAAGAAAGGCGGGGTTTTCCTTCGCGGGATTTAATCGATACAAATCCTCGTTTCACGTGTCAATTAATGCGTATTTTTTTCTCCAAAGACCAAAGAGCTAACCATCTCACTCCTCATCGCTTGATTAATGCAGCGCCATGCAAACCAACCTTCTCACTTCCGCATGCATGCAGGGGATATTAATGTCCTTGGTTTCTAACCCCATCAATTTTGCCTCGATTATTGTTACTGGCCCTTTGCAAATTGTAATTTTGATATACTGGCCTTGTGTACAAAAAATGGAGGTAGTAACTATATTTGACTTCCTTCCCCATTGCGGTGACGTCGACGATATCTTTTTTTGGTGGTTTGGCGAAGTGCGTTCAACGAAAAACACCATTGAGGGAGACCACGGTAAGTCGTTCGCAAGTGCCGCCTGCAAGCCGAGACAACCACCTTATTTGCATCCAGGAAGTCCTTTACTAGTACTACTAGGAGTACTAGTGCAGTGAGATGGTTTCTCGAAGAAGATGATGGAGAAGCGGAGTTAGCGAAGAGTGAAATGATGGTTGCTTCGTCCGTGCTTTTTTGATTTGACGCCTCACTACTTTGTGATTTGTGATAGAAGGGATAGGGGAGTAGAATCTGTGCTCTATATTGTACTACATGCGTCCAAGCATGGGAGAAAGAGGAGAGACGTTGCATTTTTCTAATCCTTCATTCAATCAATCAGGGAGCTTCGGTTCCATCTTTTTGGCTTTGGCAACACCGTACACAATGGTTCCCACTATGCCAAAAGCTATTTTCACATTTGGCTACACATTATGGATGCCCTTAACCGTACCGCTTGGTTTTGCTCCTGTGTGCTATCTATACAAATCTCAATTATATTGATCTAAAAAATTATAGAATCAAGATTAGTAAAAAGGAGGTGATTTTGCCGCGTGGATGGCGGGGGAGGTTTCTTATTTGAGCAATGCTACATCCACGTAATGGTTTACGTAAAGTTACAAACTGATGTGATGTGGGACTATTTGATTGGATTAAAGGAGAGGATTAGGCCCACCCCACCTGAAAATTAGGGGGGCATATATAGATTAGATGGAAACTATACATAGCAGCTACGTAGCCCTTTGTAAGTCTAGGATTAGGCTTCTTATTTTCGGAGGACGTTGTCCTGGCAGTTTTCTAACATGCGGTCCCACGTGTCAGTGCTTTACCAAGCCGATCCGCGTCCCACATGAGGCAGAACAACGGTAGAAGCAACACGCGGTTAAGTTGAAGAAGATGAGGGAGAAGCGGATTCAGCAACGAGTGAAATGATGGTTGCTTTGTCCCTCCAACTTAACTGCGGGAAAGGTGCAGCTTTGTGATTTGACGCCTCATTGCTCATTACTACGCCGGCACCATGACTGGGGTGCTTAACCCCGGCTGCTCTGCACTGTATTCCGGTATGGCACGTGGACCCGGTAGCTTGGTGTCCCACATGTCGGCGAAAGGGACTAGAAGATTTATGAAAGCGAGCTCTCCACTCTTACGACGGAGGAGTAGACGACACGACGGCCTAGTGAACTGTCACTTGTACTGTATAGTACTATAGTTTTGTTGTTTCGCATGATCCATTGGTACAAACCCGATTAAACAGGAAAGGGCGGAATTTTTCCCGTGCGGTAGATGATACTGGCCATACATTTCAAAGTCAATTTAATGTATGCAAACTGAATAATTATAAGTAACATTATGATATCTAGTATAACTAAAAACACATATGATTTATTGTGTTAGAGTGTAGTAGTAGTGCTGTATTGCATAGTTGTTAGATGTAACATGCGAGAACGTGTAGAGATGTAGTTTTGGAGGGCCTACAGAGAGAAAAGCGTAATACGGTAAACGAACTTCAGAATAAGCTGATTACAGTCACTATATACATTTTGCGGTGATTATACGTTCACTTGCTCACAGTTCAGCATCGGATTGCACTCTGTTGACCGGCCAAATAGTCTGTGTGGCGCCATGTTGACTAGTTAAATTGATCACGTTCCATGTGGGTCCCACCTGTCAGTTCGCATAGGAAAAAGGTCAGATAAACACAAATTTACGCAGGCGCGACAAGGCTCCAACCCGTGCGCGGGAATCACCTGGTTGTGTATGTGTCTGTCAGGGCCTGATGTGTGCGCATGCACGTGTAGGTTGAGCACTTGAGCGTGAGAGTGTGTGTTGGTCGTGTGGTGTACTGGTGTGTGCATGCATGCGTGCGTGTGTGCGTGTGAGTGTTGCATGCGTGCGTGTGAGTGTTGCGTGCGTGCGTGGCTGCGTGTGTACGTGTGAGTGTTGCGTGCGTGCGTGAGTGCATGTGTTTGTGTGAGTGTTGCGTGGCTGCAGTTCGTGTGCATGCATGCGTGTGTGTATCGTCACCACACCAGCTCATGTGAGTTAAAACAGATGGCTCAGCATACGAATACAAGGCCACCTTGTCCGCTGTGCCCGCGGTCATGACTTCGAACCACCGTCCAAATATTTTGTTGATGTTTGTTTTCATTCTTACTAGCAAGATGCCCGTGCTTTGCACGTAACATCAATATGCATTTGTATGACTTGTTTATCTTGTGAGAGAAAAGGATGAACGAGGGAAGGCCTTATTTGCAAATGTGGAGAGGTGTGTGGGTACCTTTTTCCAAAATTGCCATAATTTCTTTCCTATCTGTCAGATATAAATCAGACGGCCTATATTGCAGGATGGCAGGCACACCATCATCACCAACTCTGTTTTTTATTAGAGTGTATTTTATGTATTTTATAAGAGTGTAGATGTAGAGTAGATACAAGTCGATAGGTGGGCATGATGGTAGTGAGATAATGTGATGCAACACTAGAGGTGCCACATGGAGCGTTTAACTGGTCAACTAGTCATGTCATGAGCAAATACAGAGTTGTACGGTGAGCCCGTGACTGTACAATAACCACTAAACATAAATGATGACAGTAATGAGTGGATTCTGAAGTCCAGTGTACGTATCGTGCTTTCGCTTCAAATACAATGATCGTCCTTGCATATATCGCGAGAGAAAGATGAAACATGCGTGAATTTTCTGGGGGCTTACTTTTAGAGGACCTGGAGATAGTTTTGTGTGCATATGTGAAAGGGGCGTACAGGGGGGGTATGCGATGGAGAGAGAGATGCTCTTCGTTTCTCTTTATTATGACTAACTTTGTAATGTTGTATATATGTAGAATCTCTAAAATAATTTTTTGGCCACACTTTATTCAAAAGGAATGTTGTATGCGAAATAAACGTGAAGAGAGGGCTTTTTAGATCAATGGGGTACGTGATGTAACATGTGTGAATGTGTAGTTGATGCATTTGGCGGGGCCTAGAGAGGTATGTGTGTGTATTACGTATTCGAGAGAGGCATGGATAGAGGGGCCGACGGGGGGGGGGCGCTGGAGAGATAGCATGAGAAATGAGAGTGGTCTAGAGAGAGAGAGAGACGAATATGACGTCACGACAAGAGATTCCATTCCCTTGAGTGTGTATATGCAAGGGGGAGGGAATAGAGGCACCAGGAGAAATTTTCTGTGTGTGGTGTTTGTGTTGGTATGTGTGGGTGTGAGAAGATAATGAGACGTGGGGGCAGAGGGTGTGTCACCGCTTGAGGTCCGGTGGGTCGAGGTGAGGCCCTTCGTTCGGTTCCGTCCTGCGCCACATTGGTCGGCCCGTGACGCATTTAGGAAGACCCATGGATGACTATTCATACAAGACAAAGATAGCAGAATTGTGAAGGACTTTGTGTCCACTAACAAAGCCAGCTAGGATTTGTAACCCTAGATTCTCAGACTAAGGTAACCCCTTTATCTCTGATATTACTATTCATCCAACCTAACTTTAAGGGGCATCCTACAGAATGCTCTGCTAGAATCATACTCGTCGATTAGGAAGAGAGGTGTGAGACAATGCGTGAGAGACAGGCATAAAGATAATGTGCGTACATGAGACACGTAAGCAGGTCCATGTATATAGAAAGGGTCGATGAGGATTGTGCGTGTGTATGTTTGCGAGAGGAAGAGTGCTTGTGATAAAGGTTAGTGGAAACAGTTGTAAATGGTTACGAGAGGGAGGGAGGGTTATATCTAGAGCATGTGTGCGAGAAAGACACCTCAGGAGAGAGTGTGTGAGCATGTGTGAGAGACCACCGATGGAGAGTGAAACTACACATAAAAGACTGCTCTACACATCGATTAAAGATATAAATTGTATCCAAATATTAGGATGGGATCATGATATTTGCAATTCGCGTAAGGAGCGATCATTGATCCATCAGACATCTAGATTTTATCGAATTTGAGCATGTCTATGTTATTATTCGACACAATTGATCCACATAGTTAGTATTTTGAAATTCAGACAATGAATCGCTTTAGCAATCGAATATAAACGTGAGTATAGTTCATGTTGTGTGTGTAAAGCACATTATACATACGAAAGTTACACAATGGACATTATAAATAGCTACCTATGAACTAGCATACATTTGAATTCAACTTAAGGTGGTTTAAAAAATCGAATTCAACCGAAGTCCATTCAATTATTTGAATTTGATATCATTGCATTTGTAAACCATACCTAAATTATGGGGCACCAATCTTTGCTCTGATTTTGTACATAATAGCATATGTAGTCGTGTACAAAATAGATTCAAATTTAGCTCCTCCATTCCAAAATAATCGTAGTTATAGGATTTTCAAGTGTCAAAATTTCAAAAAGAAGCAGATAATTTAATGAGGTTTTCAAACATACAAGGTCAAATATAACGTTGTCTATTTAGGTCAATCCTCATAGTTCAAGAGTACTCTAAACGTGAATGCTTGTGTTTCAAAATTTCGAACGAAGCGCCAAAAGAGCCTCTACTCGCCCGAAATCGCGTAAGACCAATGTTTGGTAGTACAAGGAAATTACATTTCTAATAACTCCGACCCGCGAAACCTACCGGCCCGACGTCCAAATTTCTAAACCGGGGTAGGTTTGTAGCTTCATCTAGACGCCACACAACCGCATCCGAAAAATATTCATACACAATGGCCGCCTAAGCACACATGCGCGCGGCCGAAATTGCTCCCGTCACTATTTGGGACACCTGGGATTACCATCCTACCCCCGACCCATAGTAGGTCCGAAATTTAAGAGGGGGGGCAAAGTTTCTACTTTCCCCAAATTTCAAACAAGCGCGTCCCATCTTCTGTTCAAAAAAGCCAAAAAAAGCGCGCCCCAGACCGAAACATGGTCCCCCCACCCGTCCGATTCCCCATTCGTACTCTGTGGGCGCCAAAACTACCTCTCCACCAGCCGCGAAACCCCGGCGTCCTCCGTCCACCACCCCATCCCACACATCAACCGCCAGCCTCCTCCATCACGTCGGAGATGATACCCCGACATCGTCGTCCACCGCCACCTCAACCGCAATGCCCTCCACGGCTAGTAGTTGAAGCCGAGGCCGAGCCGTCCGTACCCGAGCCAGTTCAACCACGCCGTCCTGCGCCTCACCGCTGCCGCTCCAACTTCGCCACCCTCCACCGCACCGGAGCTGTTCCTGCTACGCCGTCCTTTGCCACCTCGGATCTGCTTCCCCTCCGCCGACATACGGCCATGGCAACACAATCAACAATTTGGCCATGGGTTCGTCCAAGCCTGCACCCTCCAGAACATCGGTTTGCCCGGTAAAAATAAGAAGATCGGGGCGACAAGTGGAGGTGACCACACCGGCAACCGAAAAAGGTACTCCTCTTCCCTTATTCATGCAAATCTTACGTCTCTCCTTGCACGGTATTCATGCCACAGAAGACACTAGTTGACCGCTTCTTCTTGATACTAGATGTTCCTAGTAACTCGCGATGCGCAAGGTTTCTCCTCATATACTATTTCACCTTACCTAGAGGTCCGTCGCCCCCCTGAATTTCAATTTCTAGCCAGTTGATTCCCAATTAACGGAAGCATTCCCCAGCGTAACAGGCACTAGTACGCCTATTATGCCGGGAAAGCAGTGCCTTGGTGTTTATCTTAGGGGCGTGTGCGGCCTAGAGCTACTGGCGCCCGATCTGGAGGTCGGCCGGGATTAAAGGGATGGCCTGGGGGTGCTTCCAAGCACAGCTGTGCTGTGAGGTCGATGGGAGGGCGGGGCGGCGGAGGCAGGGGTCTGGGCTGGTGGTCGCTGGCGGTTCGAGAAATATCGTCAACAGTGACTGGCGGGAGGTAGACGAAGGCCATCTGCCCGTTCCTTATAGATCGGATGGTTCATTAAAAAAATGACTAACCTATTTATTTTCAGTTGACTATTATCTTAGATATGACCACATGTGGTGGTGTGCTAGAGGAGTACCTGCATTTCCTGTGCTCATATATTACAAAATCATATGGAGTAGAATCTAATTTTGTTTGCCATGCAATGTTGTAGAGCTATCATATGTCTCCTATCATTTATTTTTCAGCCACCTGCTATCTGCTACTTTTACAATGGACTCGTTCTGCACACACTTCAACCTTACTCTCACTATTGTGTTTTTATGCAAGGGTATTTCAGACTCCGCAGCCATGAGAGAATCCGAAAAGAAAAGAGAGAAGTCGCTCCAGCTTCGTATGCGGGTAGGCAAGACACGTTACAATGCTATAAAGGGTGCAGTGTCAGCAGATGGACACGGTAAACGTAGCTCTGGAGTTGATGACCTCGCTCGCAATGAACCACCATCCCAGGTGCTTGCTTTAACTTCGCGGTGTCATACGTGGTTGCATGTTCCATATGGTGTCTAGCTTGTATTCGAAAGGCTGAAGTCGGTAAGATAAGGAAAGATATTTTTTTTACATGAACCACCATCCCATGAGCACCAGAAGACAAATAGCTAGTCAGGGCACTGGCCGAGCCAGTGACAAGCCCAACAAAGATAGGCATCACCTGGAAGCCAACTAAAAAGCTGTGATGGTGGTGAGGCAGCCCGCCTCCCACCAGGCTCTCAGGTCCTAGATGATCATGCTCACCACTCCAGCCGGATGTCTAGCTTGTATTGCTTCCAATTTGGTTAAATTGCATCTGCTTAGCTTACACATTATACCTTTGAATATGACATGTCTTTCTGTTTTTCGTACATATTCCATCCTGGTATCATGTGTTTGCCTTACATCAAATTAGTGATTGTCAGTATCATGCATGAATGAGTTCTGAAGAGAGAATTTTATTGCTTTTTCTTGTCGGTTTTACTTGACAATTCAAAATCAATAAAGCGGAAGGAAGTTAGCAAGGAAGCGGATAAAGGTGCTCCTTTCGAAAGGAGGGCCTCTACAGTTTCTACTCCACCACACCCCCAAGATGATTTCCAAGACAATACATGCATAGACACTCAACAAAGCTATGTTTATGATGAGCACGTCTCCCCTAGTGCAGCATCACCGAAGCTCCCTCTAACTTGGCACTGTTATATGTGGTTGCATGTTATGTATGATGTCTAGCTTGTATTGCTTCTAATTTTGTTGAATTCCATCTGCTTACTCTACACATTATACTTGAATAAGACACGTGTTCCTATTTCTAGAACATACAATATATGTCTATCACACCATGTTCTTACATCAAATTACTATTGTTGTGTAACCTGCAACAATCACTTATCATAAGACACTTTTGACTTCGAAGTGTGATACAGGTTACATCTCACATTCTTTTCTAGCTTGTACTACTAATTTGTTGAAATGGCACTTATGACGAGACAGTTTTAACTTGGTAGAGTGATATTCGTTGCATCATTCATATGGTGTCTAGCTTTCGTTGCTTCTAATTTGTTGAAATGCCTTCTCCTTAGTTTACACATCATAAGCTGTGAGTATGCATTGCTGTGAATATGCAATGGCACTAATGACGAGAGACCTCTAACATGGTAGTGTGATGTTGTTTGCATCTTGCATATGATTTATTTCTTGTACTGCTTCACATTTGTTTAAACGCCATTTATGATGAGACACTGTTAACTTGGTAGAGCGATATTTGTAGCATCTTTCATATGGTGTCTACCTTCCATTGCATTGCTTCTAATTTGGTGAAATGTCTTCTTCTTAGTTTACACATCATAGTTCTGGTTATCTCTTCTGTCCTGTTTTTCATACATATTACATCCTCCTATCATGTGGTTGTCTAACATCAAAGTTCAGTTCGTCTGCATCACGCATCAATTTGTTCTGAAGAACTAAATTGTTATTCGTTTTTCTTGTCGGCTTGACTTAACATGGCACAGAGAAAGAGGAAGAAACACAGAATGGCAGGGAATGAGAAGCGGATGAATCCTGCAGATTCTGCTGGTACTGATGGTGCAATAGAAGGTCAAAGTCCAGCGGAAAATTATACAAACACGACATCCCATGCTACGCGAGTTGCAAAAAAAGCCAAACAGAAACAAATAGCTGCCATCAAATAAGCAGAGACAGCCCTAGTTCTTGCAACACCTACCACAGTACTACCAGCTGCACGACTTACTCGTGCGTCAACTGAGCTAGCAGCACGTTCCCAAGCTCCCTTGCCACCTGACACTACTTCCCAAGCACTCTTGACACAAGACGAGTTGGCAATATCAGATGAACCTTGTGAGCTTCAACAACAAGAAGGTAGTTGCTGGAGTCAAGTTCAGTTGCATGCTTATTTATATGTAGTCTCACAGTTTGATGTACACTAACACTTCCTATGTTCGTTGTTGGAGTAGCACCTAGGCGCAAGAGGAAACAAACGTCAGGGATAATGCTAGATAGCTTAACTAAATCTAGAGGAGGAAGAATGGAGATCCGTTTTGAGGCAGGTTTAAAAAGGCCACGTGATGCTACAGAGTCAGCCAAGTTAGTATCAGAGGCAGCGGTTGCCGTTAGGTGTCATGTACGTATCCTCCCAACATGGATTCAGTACAGGAATGACAAAGACGAAACCCAGTTCAACACCTTCCTCGACCATTTATCTGTAATATGGTTATGTATGGAAACTAGTAATATCATCTTGCTCTGTCCCATACTTTCTAGGTTGCTGATAATGAGACTCCCATAATTTTCAACAGATGAGGTTCAAGTTTGATAGCCAAGATGATGCAACCAGACAAGCTTGCACCCATGTTTTCAAGTCTGCTCTGCGACAGTATCGGTATAACTTGAGGAAAACTCACTTTGAAGGCAAGGCTAACAGTGAACTTTCCTGAACATCTCCAGCGGAAAATATATCGGATGAAGACTGGAGGGGCCTTGTTAAACACTGGTCTGATCTGAAGTATCAGGTACATTATATATATGTGATCAGATCACATGTTGAAGTCCTATTTACGCATGTGTCAGACAAATAAATCTTCTTGTAGGTGAACTGTTCAAAGAACAAGGCCAACCGTACGAAAGTGAAATTCCAACAGACGACAGGATCTCGTAGCTATATTGCACACTGCGAGGCTCTTGTAATTAGTTGCTGTTTCACTCTTTTCCCTGTACCATATTATCAGATCTATATTGACTTGTTCTAAATGCAGAGGAAAGCCCGCAAGGACCAAAAAGTACCTGAACCAAATGCTGTGGAAATCTTCAAGGATTGTCACACCAGCAAGAAGAAGGGCATGACTACACCAGTCAAAGCCGCTGTTGTAAGTCCTTAATCCTCATGCCTTTTAACTACTACTTACTCTGACTTATGCCTTGAAGTGCATGGTTTGCAGGCAATGTCTATTACTCTTTTCAATTTTATACACAATTGTCTTAGCGTATCATTGCACCTTACAAGGTTTAAAAGAGAGGAGTGATGTTCCTTTGATCTTGACCTGTAATCTAGTTCCGTGCTGGACTTGCCCACACAACGTTACAATTGCCTGTTTGTCTGTTCTCAGTTGTTTTGTGATATGAATGATGGCATACTATGCTTACCGTATTATAAACTTCGTCTCTTTATCCTTAGCCCTCAATACAATGTGAAGAAATAGACAATACATTAGCGATGGTACATGGTCATATGTTTGGAACCTAGTTTTATTATGTACTTTGCAATAAAATACAACCAATATTTTACGTGGGTTCATCAGAATAAGTTCTGTATATAGACCAAAGCTATTTTGTTTGGTTTTGCTGCCTCCTTAATATCTTCTATTCTGGTACTACTAATGTAAAACCTCAACTTTTCAGTGAGCTATGGAAAAAATGGTGGAACCGCCACCTTCTGAAGGTGGCGAGGCAACTATAACCGCAATGTCAGCTCTTGCTGCAGTGGGTCAGTACTTGTCCACTAACAGTGCCAAAAGCACGTTCCTGCCTAATACTGGGTTGGTTGTTAAGGCAATATCGTCCAAACTGCCTCATGATCAAGATATGCAAGCTCAAAGCAATGTTGTATGTGCGCTCCAGACACTTGTCCATTCCCTAACAGAGACCCTTTGTGAAACAAGGAGAAACATTGCTCAATGGCGTCAAGATATGCATGGTTTTGAAACCAGACTATCAGACATTTGCTATGTTGTTCAGGAGCCTAGGGGAAATGAAGGCGAGGGTTATGGTGCTCCATCGGACAATACAACATGAAAATGTAACAGTCGGGTCAAATGAACTGAGCTTCTGAACTTCTGGTGGTGCATTTATCTACACTGTTAAGTTTTATGCCAACCTTCCTTTTGTTATATAGTTGTAATTTCTTTTGGTGCGATACAAAATTTATTCTTAATGTGCAACCACCGGCTGAAGAATATAGCAAGCCATTTTTGTATAGTGTAGGGTGTTCCCTATATTTGCACTGGTGGCGATCTTTGATGCCGAGTGTATGTAATATGTGCAATCCCCTTAATAGCCTAGCATTAGTTTTGGCCTTATTTATTTCCAAGTCTTTTTTCCCTGGTTTGCTAGTGGCCGCAACTACCATGGGCCATATACGGGCCGTATGATCCATGGGTCTCCTACGGCCCGTCGATAAATGGGCCTGTTATCGGTGGGCCTCGGGCCGTCGGATAAATGGGTCTACATGGGCCTTAATCAGGCGTAATTGGTATCGGCCCAGCATGATAACAGGTCGTTAATAGGCCCTAGGACAGGAAAGGCTTAATTCTGTCACAGGCATAACGGGTCATTAATGGGCCAGAATATAGGACGGGCTGGAAACGGCGCAATGGGTTAACATGCCAGAAACGGGCCGACGCTTGCCATGGGCCGAATTTGGCCCATTAGGGTAGCAGGCCAGTAACGGGCCGACTCTTGCCATGGGCCGAATTTGGCCCATTAGGGGAACAGGCCAGTAACGGGCCGACTCTTGCCATGGGCCGAATTTGGCCCATTAGGGGAACAGGCCAGTAACGGACCGGAAGTAATCGAGGGACGAAAAGGAGCCCAAGAACGTATGGGCCGTCAATAGGCCGAAAGCTAACACAGGATGGAAACGGCCCATGTAAATCACGGGCCGTTAACGGGTATAAAGAAAATTACTGTTCATTATGGGCTAGAGTCACCGTGGGCCTGTAGAGGGCCGAAAGATACGAAGGCCTCATATGGGCCGAAAGACGTCGTGGGCCATACATGGGCCAAGAGTGAAATGGGCTGGTGTTATATTCGACGGCCCACATGATGTTGTTGGGCCGATTTCCTTTAGGGCCTAACGGGCGGTGAGTTAACGGGCTGTAAAATGGGCTATTTGCGAAGAGACCTTTAACAGGCTTTTCATGGGCCAGCCCGTTAACTTTTGACCAAGTCAAACGGGCCGGCTTTGTAAGCTAAATGGGCTAGTGGTGGGCCGTGGCATGTGTCGACATATCATAGGCGCCTATCTGACCCACTAACGAGCTGACACATGTTTCGTCCGGCAAATAAGAATTTTACACGTGGAAATTTCCCATTGGTCGGGGCTGTTAACGGGTTATCGGATCCAAAAGCCGACCCGATAGCTTAACGGTGTTCCGTTACAGTGGATGCCACATGTCAATCACCCTTGATGATAGCACTTCTGTGACACGCGATTTATCATCATGGAAGTGGACACTTCCGTGATGATAATTTTTGTAATGTCATGGAACACTTCTACGATAGCACAGGTATGACTATCTTGATTCTGTCATAAATTTTTCATGGATGTACATGCATGACAAAAAATGCGACCTACTGTGGCAAACATGTATCATCACGAAAGTGTATTATTTCTGTAGTGCACCCTCGGCCTCAGCTGGATCAAGAGTACGTGGGACATCACCGAGCTGAACGTGTGCAGATCGCGGAGGTGCCATGCGTTCGATACTTGATCGGTTGGATCGCGAAGACGTTCGACTACATCAATCGCGTTACTTAACGCTTCCGCTTTCGGTCTACGAGGGTACGTAGACACACTCTCCCCTCTCGTTTCTATGCTTCTCCTAGATAGATCTTGCATGATCGTAGGTAATTTTTTTGAAATACTACGTTCCCCATAAGTGGCATCCGAGCCAGGTCTTTGCGTGGATATTATATGCACGAGTAGAACACAAAGAGTTGTGGGAGATAATAGTCATACTGCATACCAGCATGTCATACTTTGATTCGGCGGTATTGTTGGATGAAGCAGCCCAGACCGACATTACATGACCACGTTCATGAGACTGGTTCTACTGATGTGCTTCGCACACAGGTGGCTAGTGGGTGTCTGTTTTTCCAGCTTTAGTTGAATCAAGTTTGACGATGTCCGGTCCTTGTTGAAGGTTAAAACAGCACACTTGATGAAAGTGCAACTTATTTCTGGCACTGCGAAGTTCTACAATCGCGAAGATGCAAGGTTAATAATGATAGTGCAACTTATTTCTGGCACTTCCGTTTAGGTCATATTGGTGTAAAGCGCATGAAGAAACTCCATGCTTTTGGAATCACTTGATGCTTGCGACCCACACCTCATGGGCAAGATTACTAAGACTTCGTTCTCCGGAACAATGGAGCTAGCCACTGACTTATTGGAAATAATACATACCGATGTATGCGGTCCGATGAGTGTTGAGGCTCGCGGCGAGTGTCATTATTTTCTGACCTTCACAGATGATTTGAGCAGATATGCGTATATCTACTTAATGAAACACAAGTTTGAAACATTTGAAAAGTTAAAAGAATTTCGGAGTGAAGTTGAGAATCATCATAAGAAGAAAATAAAGTTTCTATGATCTGATCGCAGAGACGAATATTTGAGTTACGAGTTTGACCTTCAATTAAAACAATGTGGAATAGTTTCACAAACTCATGCCACCTGGAACACCATAGCATAATGGTGTGTCCTAACATCGTAACCGTACTTTATTAGGTATGGTGCGATTTATGATGTCTCTTACCGATTTACCACTATCGTTTTGGGGTTATGCATTAGAGACAGTTGCATTCATGTTAAATAGGGCACCATCTAAATCCGTTGAGACGACACCATATGAACTGTGGTTTAGCAAGAAACCTAAGCTATCGTTTCTTAAAGTTTGGGACTATGATGCTGATGAACCACAAGTATAGGGGATCTATCGTAGTCCTTTCGATAAGTAAGAGTGTCGAACCCAACGAGGAGCAGAAGGAAATGATAAGCAGTTTCCTGCAAGGTATTCTCTGCAAGTACTGAAATAAGTGGTAACAGATAGTTTTGTGATAGGATAATTTGTAACGACCAACAAGTAACAAAAGTAAATAAATTGCAGCAAGGTGGCCTAATCCTTTTTGTAGCAAAGGACAAACCTGGACAAGCTCTTATATAGAGAAAAGCGCTCCCGAGGACACATGGGAATATCGTCAAGCTAGTTTTCATCACGTTCATATGATTCACGTTCGGTACTTTGATAATTTGGTATGTGGGTGGACCGGTGCTTGGGTACTATCCTTACTTGGACAAGCATCCCACTTATGATTAACCTCTATTGCAAGAATCCGCAACTACAACAAAAGTATTAAGGTAAACCTAACCATAGCATGAAACATATGGATCCAAATCAGCCCCTTACGAAGAAACACATAAACTAGGGTTTAAGCTTATGTCACTCTAGCAACCCATCATCTACTTATTACTTCCCAATGGCTTCCTCTAGGCCCAAATAATGGTGAAGTGTCATGTAGTCGATGTTCACATAACACTACTAGAGGAGAGACAACATACATCTCATCAAAATATCGAACGAATACCAAATTCACATGACTACTAATAGCAAGACTTCTCCCATGTCCCGAGGAACAAACGTAACTACTCACAAAGCATATTCATGTACATAATTAGAGGGGTATTAATATGCATATAGGATCTGAACATATGATCTTCCATCAATTAAACCAACTAGCATCAACTACAAGGAGTAATTAACACTACTAGCAACCTACTAGTACCAATCCCAGACTTGAAGACAAGAATTGGATACAAGAGATGAACTAGGGTTTTGAGAGGAGATGGTGCTAGTGAAGATGTTGATGGAGATTGCCCTCTCCCGATGAGAGGAGCATTGGTGATGACGATGGTGATGATTTCCTCCTCCCGGAGAGAAGTTTCCCCGGCAAAATAGCTCCGCTAGATCCCCAGATTGGTTCCGCCTCGTGGCGGCGGAGTTTCGTCCGAGGAGATGGCTTATGATTTTTCCTCATTGAAAGACTTCATATAGTAGAAGATGGATATCGGAGGGCCACAAGGGGGCCCACGAGGTAGGGGGCGCGCCCAGGGGGGTAGGGCGCGCCCCCACCCTCGTGGGCAGGGTGTGGCCCCCTGGTGAACTTATTGCGCTCAATATTTTTTATATATTCTGAAAACGTCTTCCGTGAAGTTTCAGGACTTTTGGAGCTGTGCAGAATAGGTCTCTAATATTTGCTCCTTTTGCAGCCTAGAATCCTAGCTGCCGGCATTCTCCCTCTTTATGTAAACCTTGTAAAATAAGTTAGAATAGGCATAAGTATTGTGACATAATGTGTAATAACAGCCCATAATGCAATAAATATCGATATAAAAGCATGATGCAAAATGGACGTATGAACTCCCCCAAGCTTAGACCTCGCTTGTCCTCAAGCGAAAGCCGAAATCAAAAAATATGTCCACATGTTTGGAGATAGAGGTGTCGATAAAAGTAAAATGCGGACATGAGGGCATCATGATCATTCTTAGAACAACAACTTAGATAATTTTTGTCATATGATTTCTTATGCTAGAGTATTAATTCAATCACAATTTCAAGTATGAATCGTAAACTTCATTGAAAACTAACAAACTATAATCTCAGTCATTGGAGCAATTGCAATTTATCATAACATAGGAAAGATTCAATATATAAGAGCTTTTCAGCAAGTCCACATACTCAACTATCATATAGTCTTTCATAATTGCTAACACTCACGCAATACTTATGGGTATGGAGTTTTAATCGGACACAGAGAAAGATAGGGGCTTATAGTTTTGCCCCCCAATGTTTTACCTCAAGGGTAATGTCAACAATAATAGTTCATGAAAACTCACATCCAATTAGCCATATATACTAGGATCTTTCCAACATACTATGCTTGCCAAAGGATAAAATGTAAGAAGGAAGGGTGAAGATCACCATGACTCTTATGCAATGTAGGAGATAAAAGTAAAAGATAGGCCCTTCGCAGAGGGAAGCAGATGTTGTCATGCGCTTTTATGGTTGGATGCACAAAATCTTAATGTGAAAGAACGTCACTTTATATTGGCACTGGTGATATGGACCTTTATTATGCAGTCTGTCGCTTTTATTTCTTCCATATCACATGATCGTATAAAGCTTATTTTCTCCCACACTAATAAGTCATACATATTTAGAGAGCAATTTTTATTGCTTGCACCGATGACAACTTACTTGGAGGATCTTACTCAATCCATAGGTAGGTATGGTGGACTCTCATGGCAAAACTGGTTTAAGGGTATTTGGAAGCACAAGTAGTATATCTACTTGGTGCGATGCATTTCGATAGCATGAGGGGGAAAGGCAAGCTCAACCATGTTGGGTGATCCATGACAATATAATTTATCTCAGATGTAAGAAAACATAAGCCATTACGTTGTCTTCCTTGTCCAACGTCAACTCTTTAGCATGTCATATTTTAGTGAGTGCTCACAATCATAAAAGATGTCCAAGATAGTATATTTATATGTGAAGACCTCTCTTTATTTATTACTTCCTATTAATTGCAACGATGACCAAAACTATGTTTGTCAACTCTCAACAACTTTTATTCATCATACTTTTTCTATGTGAGCTCATTACTCTCCATAAGATCCATATGATCTCTTCATTTCCTTTTTTATTCTTTCTCTTTTCTTTTATTCACTTAGGATCATGAAAAAATAATCAAGCCCTTGACTCAACACTAATATTTATTATATATAGCTCACGGACTCAATTACATAGAGGGATCATAAAGCAAAACTCAAAACTAGATCATCCCATAAACATTATTCTACTAGATCAAGATTTTACCAAAAGGATCGATCAAAGAAAAACGGTAAAGATAAAAGTGATGGTGATACGATACCGGGGCACTCCCCCAAGCTTGGCAGTTGCCAAGGGGAGTGCCCATACCAGATACTCAATTCTTCTTTGTTGGTGAAGAAGGTGATGGTTTTGTTGATGGCGTAGGCTTCTTCTTTAATTTGTGCTTGAGGACGGAATTTTGGTCCCTTAGGTCCTCGATTTCCTGTTCCAAGCTCAGTATCTTTTTGCATAGTTCCTGCTTGTTTTCTTGCAACAGGTGAAAAGGGATAAACTCGATCTTAGGTTTCTTTACTCTATCCGAGAGGCTTGACCTTTTGAAATCCACATGAATGTCCCCAGGTTGAGGTAGTGGGACTTCATCTTCATCTAAGCTCGTCTCCTCCTTTCCCATGGGTTCATAGTCCTCTTCTTCTTCCATAGTCCAACCACAATGCTCCACATCCCCATAGACCTTAGGATCTCCAAGGTAATCAGCCACATAGCTTTCTCCTTCCGAATCCTGGGACGACATGTTGCTCTATCTGCAGTAGGACAACTCGAAACAAAGACAAGAGATATTTGCGTGATACAGGAGTCAAAACCTCCGGGAGATTATATAATGAATTTTTACCGATCAAAATATGTGTGGTGCAAGAAAACGGAGTCCGGAGAGCGCACGAGGTGCCCACGAGGTAGGGGGCGTGCCCAGTAGGGTAGGGCGTGCCCTCCACCATCGTGGAGGCCTTGTGTCCTTCCCAGACTGCTTCTTATTTTTCTATTTTTCTAAATATTCCAAAATGGAGAAATATTGCCTTAAAAACTCTTTTGGAGTCGGTTTACTTACCGTAACACATACCTATTACTTTTCGGAGTCTGAAACATTCCAGAAAGTGTCCCTTATGTATTCCTCCAGGGTTACAGTTTCAATAATATTGGTTTCAACATTTATGGGGTTACCTGAGATATAATGTTTGATTCTTTGACCGTTCACCACCTTCGGATTTGTGCCTTCGAAGTTGTTGATTTTTATGGCACAGGAACAATAGACCTCCTCGATAACGTAAGGGCCTTCCCAGTTAGAGAGAAGTTTTCCTGCAAAAAACCATAAACAAGAGTTGTATAGCAATACATAATCACCTACATTAAACTCACGCTTTTGTATCCTTTTATCATGCCATCTTTTAACTTTTTCTTTGAACAACTTGGCATTTTCGTAGGCTTGGGTTCTCCATTCATCGAGTGAGCTAATATCAAATAACCTCTTCTCACCGGCAGGTTTAAAATCATAATTGAGCTCTTTAATAGCCCAATATTCCTTGTGTTCTAGTTCGAGAGGTAAGTGACATGCTTTTCCATAAACCATTTTATACGGAGACATACCCATAGGATTTTTATATGCAGTTCTATAGGCCCATAATGCATCATCAAGTTTCTTGGACCAATTCTTTCAAGACCTATTGACAGTCTTTTGCAAAATTAATTTGAGCTCTCTATTACTCAATTCTACTTGACCACTAGACTGAGGGTCATAAGGGCATGCAATTCTATGATTAGCATCATACTTAGCAAGCATTTTACGAAAAGCACCGTGAATAAAATGTGAACCACCATCAGTCATTAAATATCTAGGGACTCCAAATCTTGGAAAAATAACTTATTTAAGCATTTTAATAGAAGTGTTATGATCAGCACTACTAGTTGGAATAGCTTCTACCCACTTAGTAACGTAATCAACAGCAACTAAAATATGTGTATATCCATTAGAAGCAGGAAAAGGTCCCATATAGTCAAAGCCCCAAACATCAAATGGTTCAATAACAAGTGAATAGTTCATAGGTATTTCTTGACGTCTACTAATATGACAAACTTATGGGCATCCTTGAAGAGAGTAGGCCAATAAAAACCAGATTGCAATACCTTATGTGCAGTTCTATCTCCAGCATGGTGTCCTCCATAAGCTTCGGAGTGACACTTGCGTAGGATCTGTTCCTGTTCATGCTCAGGTACACAACGTCTAATAACACCATCTACTCCTTCTTTATAAAGATGTGGGTCATCCCAAAAGTAATGCCTCAAATCATAGAAGAACTTTTTCTTTCGCTGGTATGTGAAACTAGGTGGTATGAATTTGGCAACAATGTAATTAGCATAATCAGCATACCATGGAGCAGTATGAGATGCATTTATGACATTTAATTGCTCATCAGGAAAGCTATCATCAATAGGTAGTGGGTCATCAAGCACATTTTCTAACCTAGACAAGTTGTCTACAACGGGGTTCTCAGCTCCCTTTCTATCAACAATATGTAAGTCAAATTCTAGTAGCAAGAGAACCCATCTAATAAGTCTAGGTTTAGCATATTTCTTTTCCATAAGATATTTAATAGAAGCATGATCAGTGTGAATAGTTACTTTAGAATCAACAATATAAGATCTGAACTTATCACAAGCAAATACAACTTCTAAGAATTCTTTTTCAGTAGTAGCATAATTTCTTTGAGCATTGTCTAGGGTTTTACTAGCATATTGAATAAAGTTTAATTTCTTATCAACTCTTTGCCCTAGAACAGCACCTACATCATAATCACTAGCATGACACATAATTTCAAAGGGTAAATTCCAATCAGGTGGCTGAACAATAGGTGCAGAGATCAATGCTTTCTTAAGTGTTTCAAATGCTTCTACACAATCATCATCAAAGACAAATGGTATATCTTTTTTTAATAAATTAGTCAGAGGCCGAGAAATTTGTGAGAAGTCCTTAATGAACCTCCTACAAAATCTGGCATGACCAAGGAAACTTCTTATACCTTTGATGTCCTTGGGGCATGGCATCTTTTCAATAGCATCAACCTTGGCTTTATCAACTTCAATACCTCTTTCAGAAACTTTATGCCCCAGGACAATACCTTCATTAACCATAAAGTGGCACTTTTACCAATTCAAGACAAGATTAGTTTCTTCACATCTCTGCAAAACTCGATCAAGGTTGCTCAAGCAATCATAAAAATAAGATCCATAGATGGAGAAATCGTCCATGAAAACCTCACAAATCTTTTCACAAAAGTCAGAGAATATAGCCATCATGCATCTTTGAAAGTTAGCAGGTGCATTACATAAACCAAAAGGCATACGTCTATAAGCAAAGTACCAAAAGGGAAAGTAAAAGTAGTCTTTGATTGATCCTTGGCTGACACAGGTATTTGAGAGAAACCAGAATAACCATCTAGAAAGCAAAAATGTGTATGTTTGGATAATCTTTATAGCATTTGATCAATAAAAGGTAAGGGGTAATGATCCTTTTTAGTGGCCTTATTTAATTTGCGGAAATCAATTACCATCCTATAACCTGTAATAATTCTTTGAGGAATCAATTCATCTTTATCATTAGGAACGACGGTAATACCTCCCTTCTTAGGGACACAATGGACAGGACTTACCCACTGACTATCATCAACGGGATAGATTATACCTGCCTCAAGAAGCTTGAGTATTTCCTTTCTTACCACTTCTTTCATTTTAGGATTCAGCCATCGTTGATGATCACGAACTGGTTTAGCATCTTCTTCCAAATTTATTTTATGTTGACATAGAGTGGGACTAATGTCCTTAAGATCATCAAGAGTATACCCAATAGAAGCACGGTGCTTCTTCAGAGTTTTCAATAATCTCCCTTCCTCATGCTCTGAAAGGTTAGCACTAATAATAATAGGATATATTTTTTCTCATCAAGATAAGCATATTTAAGAGTATCAGGAAATGGTTTAAGCTCAAACACGGGATCACCCTTGGGTGGAGGAGGATCCCTAGGATTTCAACAGGAAAATTGTGTTTCAGAATAGGTTCCTGTTTAAATAATACTTCATCTATTTCCCTTATTTCATTCATAAACATATCATTTTCATGGTCTAGCAAATATTGTTCTAAAGGATCACTAGGAGGTACAACAATAGAAGCAAGACCAATAATTTCATCCTTACTAGGTAATTATTCTTCATGGTGTTGTCTACTAAATTTAGAGAAATTAAATTCATGAGACATGTCGTCTAAACCGATAGTAACAACATCCTTTTTGCAATCTATCTTAGCATTAATAGTGTTTAAGAAGGGTCTACCAAATATAATGGGACAAAAGCTATCTTGTGGGGAACCAAGAACAAGAAAATCAGCAGGATATTTAGTTTTCCCACACAAGACTTCAACATCTCTAACAATTCCCATTGTTGAAATAGTATCTCTATTGGCAAGTTTAATGGTGACATCAATATCTTCTATCTCACCAGGTGCAATATCATGCAAAAAAAATTTGTATAAGGGGTAACGTATTGCACTAGCACTAGCACCCATATCACATAAGCCATGATAACAATGATCTCCTATTTTAACAGAAATAACATGCATGCCTACCACAGGTTTGTTTTTATCTTTAGCACAAGGTTTAGCAATTCTAGCAGTCTCATCAAGGAAATGAATAACATGCCCATCAATATTATCAGACAAGAGATCTTTAAAAATAGCAATATCGGGTTCAACTTTAATTTGCTCAGGAGGTGTATCAGTTTTAATATTGCTTTACAAACCACAGTTGAAACTTTAGCATGATCCTTTATCCTAACAGGAAAAGGTGGTTTCTCAACATAAGCGGTAGGAACAATAGGATCATTATAAGTGACAGTCTTTTCTTCAACTTTAATTGGTGCAACTACTTTTACTTCTATGGGAGGATGATATTTAAACCACTTCTCCTTTGGGAGATCAACATAAGTAGCAAAAGATTCACAGAAAGAAGCTACTATTGAGAGCCAAGTCCATATTTAGTGCTAAATTTATGGAAAACATCGGTATCCATAAAGGATTTAACACAATCAAACTTAGGTGTCATACCTGACTCCTTACCTTCGTCGAGGTCCCAATCTTCAGAGTTGCGTTTAATTCTTTCCAATAAATTCCATTTGAATTCAATAGTCTTCGTCATAAAAGAGCGAGCACAAGAAGTATCGAACATGGTGCGATTGTTATTAGAAAGCCGAGCATATAAATTTTGAATAAGCCTCTCTCTTGAGAGCTCATGATTGGGGCATGAATATAACATTGATTTAAGCCTCCCCCAAGCTTGAGAGATGCTTTCTCCTTCGCGAGGCCAAAAATTATATATATAATTGCGATCACGATGAACAAGATGCATAGGATAAAACTTCTGATGAAATTCCAATTTCAATCGTTTGTAGTTCCATGACCCCATATCATCACATATCCTATACCATGTCAAGAGATGAACTAGGGTTTTGAGAGGATATGGTGCTGGTGAAGATGTTGATGGAGATTGCCCTCTCCCGATGAGAGGAGCGTTGGTGATGATGATGGTGATGATTTCCCCCCCCCGGCAGAATAGCTCCGCTAGAGCCCTAGATTGGTTTCGCCAAGGTTCCGCCTCGTGGCGGTGGAGTTTCGTCCAAGGATATGGCTTGTGATTTTTTCCTCATCGAAAGACTTCATATAGCAGAATATGGACATCGGAGGGCCACCAGGGGGCCCACGAGGTAGGGGCGCGCCCAGGGGGTAGGGTGCGCCCCCCACCCTCGTGGGCAGGGTGTGGCCCCCCTGGTGAACTTCTTGCACTCAGTGTTTTTTATATATTCTGAAAACGTCTTCCGTGAAGTTTTAGGACTTTTGGAGCTGTGTAGAACAGGTCTGTAATATTTGCTCCTTTTCCAGCCTAGAATCCCAGCCGCCGTCATTCTCCCTCTTTATGTAAACCTTGTAAAATAAGAGAGAATAGGCATAAGTATTATGACATAATGTGTAATAGCAGCCCATAATGCAATAAATATCGATATAAAAGCATGATGCAAAATGGACGTATCAGATGCTTATGTGAAAAAGCTTCAACCTGATAAGCTCGAACCCAAATCAGAGAAATGCATCTTCATAGGATACCCAAAGGAAACTATTGGGTACACCTTCTATCACGGATCCGAAGGCAAGATTTTCGTTGCTAAGAATGGATCCTTTCTAGAGAATGATTTTCTCTCAAAAGAAGTGAGTGAGAGGAAAGTAGGACTTGATGAGGTAACTGTACCTTCTCTCGAATTGGAAAGTAGTTCATCAGAGAAATTTGTTCCTATGATGCCTACACCAACTAGAGAGGAAGTTAATGTTGATGATGATGAAACTTTGGATCAAGTTACTACAGAACTTCGTAGGTTAACCAGAGCATGATCCGCACCAGAGTGGTACGGTAATCATGTACTGGAAGTCATATTACTAGACCATGATGAAGTTACAAACTATGAGGATGCGATGATGAGCCCAGATTCCGCAAAATGGCTTGAGGCCATGAAATCTGAGATGGGATCCATGTACGAGAACACAGTATGGACTTTGGTGGACTTGCCCAATGATCGGCAATCCGTAGAGAATAAATGGATCTTCAAGAGGAAGACGGACACTGATAGTAGTGTTACTATCTACAAAGCTAGAATTGTCGAAAAATAGTTTTTGACAAGTTCAAGGTGTTGACTACGATGAGATTTTCTCATTCGTAGCGATGCTTAAGTCTTTTCGAATCATGTTAGCAAATTGCAACATTTTATGAAATTTGGCAAATGGATATCAAAACTACATTCCTTAATGGATTTCTTAAAAAAGAGTTGTATTTGATGCAACTAGAAGGTTTTGTCAATCCTAAAGGTGCTAACAAAATGTGCAAGCTCCAGCGATCAATCTATGGACTGGTGCAAGCATCTCGGAGTTGGGATATATGCTTTGATAAGTTGGTCAAAGCATATAGTTTTATACAGACTTGCGGTGAAGCCTGTATTTGCAAGAAAGTGAGTGGAGCACCATAGCCTTTCTGATAAGTATATGTGAATGACATATTGTTGATCGGAAATGATGTAGAATTTTTCTGGAAAGCATAAAGGAGTGTTTGAAAGGAGTTTTTCAAAGAAAGACCTCGGTGAAGCTGCTTACATATTGGGCATCAAGATCTATAGAGATAGATCAAGACGCTTGATAAGATTTTTCAATGATAACATACCTTGACAAGATTTTGAAATAGTTCAAAATGGAACAGTCAAAGAAGGAGTTCTTGCCTATGATGCAAGGTGTGAAGTTGAGTAAAGACTCAAAACCACGGTAGAAAATAGAAAGAGAATGAAAAGTCATTCCCTATGCCTCAATCATAGGTTCTATAAAGTATGCTATGATGTGTACCAGACCTATTGTGTACCTCACCATGAGTTTGACAAGAGGGTACAATAGTGATCCAGGAGTGGATCACTGAACAATAGTCAAAATTATCCTTAGTGGAATAAGGAAATATTTCTCAGTTATGGAGGTGACAAAGAGTTCATCGTAAAGATTTACGATGATGCACGCTTTGACACCGATCTGGATGACTCCAAGTCTCGATCTAGATACATATTGAAAGTGGGAGCGATTAGCTAGAGTAGCTCCGTGCACAACATTGTAGACATAGAAAATCTGCAAAATACCTACGCTCTGAATGTGGCAGACCCATTGACTACACTTCTCTCAGAAGCAGAACATGATCACACTTTGGGTGTTAATCACATAGCGATGTGAACTAGATTATGGACTCTAGTAAACCCTTTGGGTATTAGTCACATGGAGACGTGAACTAATCACATAAAGATGTGAACTATTGGTGTGAAATCACATGACGATGTGAACTAGATTATTGGCTCTAGTGCAAGTAGGAGACTGAAGGAAATACGCCCTAGAGGCAATAATAAAGTTATTATTTATATTTCCTTATATCATGATAAATTTTTATTATTCATTCTAGAATTGTATTAACCAGAAACTTAGTACGTGTGTGAATACATAGACAAACAGAGTGTCCCTAGTATGCCTCTACTACACTAGCTTGTTAATCAAAGATGGTTAAGTTTCCTAGCCATAGACATGTGTTGTCATTTGATGAATGAGATCACATCATTAGAGAATGATGTGATGGACAAGACCCATCCGTTAGCTTAGCACTATGATCGTTTAGTTTATTGCTACTGCTTTCTTCATGACTTATACATGTTCCTATGACTATGAGATTACGCAAATCCCGAATACCGGAGGAACACTTACTGTGCTATCAAACGTCACAACGTAACAGGGTGATTATAAAGATGCTCTACAGGTGTCTCCGATGGTGTTTGTTGAGTTGGCATAGATCGAGATTAGGATTTGTCACTCCGATTGTCGGAGAGGTATCTCTGGGCCCTCTCGATAATGCACATCACTATAAGCCTTGCAAGCAATGTGACTAATGAGTTAGTTACGGGATGATGCATTACAGAATGAGTAAAGAGACTTGCCAGCAACGAGATTGAACTAGGTATGATGATACCGACGATCGAATCTCGGGCAAGTAACATACCGATGACAAAGGGAACAACGTCTGTTGTTATGCGGTTTGACCGGTAAAGATCTTTGTAGAATATGTAGGAGCCAATATGAGCATCCAGGTTCCGCTATTGGTTATTGACCAGAGATGTGTCTCGGTGGTAGGGTCCGCACGCTTAACGTTTGATGACGATTTGTATTATGAGTTATGTGATTTGATGACCGAAGTTTGTTTGGAGTCCCGGATGAGATCACGGAGATGACGAGGAGTCTCGAAATGGTCGAGACGTAAAGATCAATATATTGGAAGGCTATATTCAGACATCGGAAAGGTTCTAAGTGGTTTGGGTATTTTTTGGAGTACCGAAGAGTTACGAGAATTCACCGGGGGAAGTATTGGGCCTTAGTGGAACGGAGAGAAAGGCCACAAGGGGAGGCTGCGCGCCCCCCCATGGGCTGGTCCGAATTGGACTAGGGAGGGGGCAGTGCCCCCCTCTTTCCTTCTCCCTCTCCTCTCCTTCCTTCTTCTACTAGGAAAGGGGGAAACCTACTCCTACTAGGAGTAGGAATCCCCCCTTTGGGCGCACCCCTTGAGGTCGGCCCTCCTCCTCCTCCCCTCCTTTATATACGGGGGAGGGGGCACCCCATAGACACACAAGTTGATCTTTAGCCTGTGTGGTGCCCCTCTCCACAGTTTTACACCTCGGTTATATTGTCATAGTGCTTAGGTGAAGCCCTGCACCGGTAACTTCATCATCACCATCAACACACCGTGGTGCTGACGAAACTCACCCTCGGCCTCAGCTGGATCAAGAGTACGAGGGACGTCACCGAGCTGAACGTGTGCAGATCACGGAGGTGTCGTGCGTTCGGTACTTGATCGGTTGGATTGCGAAGACGTTCGACGACATCAACCACGTTACTTAACGCTTCCGCTTTTGGTCTACGAGGGTATGTAGACACACTCTCCCCTCTCGTTGCTATCCTTCTCCTAGATAGATCTTGCATGATCGTAGGTAAATATTTTGAAATACTACGTTCCCCATCAGTTACAGTATCAATAACATTGGCTTCAACATTTTATGGGATTACCTGAGATATAATGTTTGATTCTTTGACCGTTCACCACCTTTAGATTTGTGCCTTCGAAGTGATATGCCTCCAACTTATCTACTTTTCCAAACACTTTTGCCCTTGTTTTGGACTCTAACTTGCATGATTTGAATGGAACTAACCCGGACTGACGTTGTTTTCAACAGAATTGCCATGGTGTAATTTTTGTGCAGAAATAAAAGTTCTCGGAATGACCTAAAAATCAACAGAGATTATTTTTGGAATATATAAAAATACTGGCGAAAGAATCAAGGCCAGGGGGCCCACACCCTGTCCGCGTGTGTAGGGGGCGCGCCTACCCCCTGGGCGCGCCCCTGCCTCATGGGCCCCCTGGTGCTCCAGCGACCTCAACTCCAACTCTATATATTTGTGTTCGGGGAGAAAAAAATCAGAGAGAAGGATTCATCGTGTTTGACTATACAGAGCCACCGCCAAGCCCTAAACTCTCTCGGGAGGGCTGATCTGGAGTCCGTTCGGGGCTTCGGAGAGAGGCATTCGTCGCCATCATCATCATCATCATCAACCTTCCTCCATCACCAATTTCATGACGCTCACCGCTGTGCGTGAGTAATTCCATCCTAGGCTTGCTAGACGGTGATGGGTTGGATGAGATTTATCATGTAATCGAGTTAGTTTTGTTAGGGTTTGAATCCTAGTATCCATTATGTTCTGAGATTGGTGTTGCTATGACTTTGCTATGCTTAATGCTTGTCACTAGGGCCCGGGTGCCATGATTTCAGATCTGAACCTATTATGTTTTCATGAATATATGTGAGTTCTTGATCCTATCTTGCAAGTCTATAGTCACCTATTATGTGTTATGATCCGTTAACCCCGAAGTGACAATAATCGAGATACTTACCGGTGATGACCGTAGGTTGAGGAGTTCATGTATTCACTGTGTGTTAATGGTTTGTTCCGGTACTCTATTAAAAGGAGGCCTTAATATCCCCTAGTTTCCAATAGGACCCCGCTGCCACGGGAGGGTAGGACAAAAGATGTCATACAAGTTCTTTTCCATAAGCATGTATGACTATATTCGGAATACAAGCCTACATTACATTGATGAACTGGAGCTAGTTCTGTGTCACCCTAGGTTATAACTATTGCATGAGGAATTGCATCCAACATTATTATCCATCACTGATCCATTGCCTACGAGGTTTTAATATATTGTTCTTCGCTTATTTACTTTTCCATTGCTACTTTTACAATCACTATAAAACCAAAAATATTACTTTTGCTACCATTACCACTACTATCATATTACTTTGTACTAAATACTTTGCTGCAGATATTAAGTTTCCAAGTGTGGTTGAATTGACAACTCAGCTGCTAATACTTGAGAATATTCTTTGGCTCCCCTTGTGTCGAATCAATAAATTTGGGTTGAATAATCTACCCTCGAAAACTATTGTGATCCCCTATACTTGTGGGTTATCAAGACTATTTTCTGGCGCCGTTGCCGGGGAGCATAGCTCTATTCTTTGAGTCACTTGGGATTTATATTTTTTGATCACTATGAAGAACTTGAAATATAAAAGAACCAAGATTTTTCCCTCAACTTCGAGGGGAGGTAAGGAACTGTCGTCTAGCTCTGCACTTGATTCACCTTCTGTTTTGAGTAAACTTGCGACACCTACTCCTGCTATTCATTCTGATATGTTGCATGTTATTGATGATGTCACTTCTACTTTGCTTGATACTTATGGTGAAACTACTTCTATGCTTGATGATACTGTGCCACTAGGTGAATTTCTTGATGAACAACTCGCTAGGGTTAGAGAGAATGAAATTATTGAAACTGGTAATATTGATGGAAGTGATGATGATGATTCTCCCCCTAGATATGAATTGCCTATTGTGCGTGAGGGGTATGTTATGGATGAAGAAACTGCTAGAGACTTCTTAGCTTCTCATGATAGATCTGATCTAAAGAAATTATTAGCTAAGCTTAAAGAAAAGTCTTTGAATGCTAGAATGAAATATGACCCTGCTTTTGCTACTTCACCTATCTTTATTACTGATAAGGATTATGATTTCTCTGTCGATCCTGAGTTAATTACTTTGGTTGAATATGATCCTTTTTATGGCTATGAATCTAAAACCGTTGTGGCACATCTTACTAAATTAAATGATATAGACACCCTGTTTACTCATGATGAGAAAACTCGCTATTACTTTATCCTTAAGTTATTTCCGTTCTCATTAAAGGGTGATGCTAAAACATGGTTTAATTCTCTTGATCCTGGTTGTGTGCGTAGTCCCCAGGATATGATTTATTACTTATCTGCTAAATATTTCCTCGCTCATAAGAAACAAGCTGCCTTAAGGGAAATATATAAATTTGTGCAAATTAAAGAAGAGAGTCTCCCACAAGCTTGCGGGAGGCTTCTCCAATTACTTAATTCTTTGCCTAATCATCCTCTCAAGAAAAATGAAATACTTGATATCTTTTATAATGGACTAACCGATGCTTCCAGAGACTACCTGGATAGTTGTGCTGGTTGTGTTTTCAAGGAAAGAATTGTTGATCAAGCTGAATTGCTATTGAATAATATGTTGAGTAGTGAAAATGATTGGACACTTCTTGAACCAACTCCTAAGCCAACTCCGAAGAAAAGGGGTATTCTATTTCTTAGTCCTGAAGATATGCAAGAGGTAAAGAAATCTATGAAAGAAAAGGTATTAAAGCTGAAGATGTTAAGAATTTACCACCTATTGAAGAAATACATGGTCTTGATAACCCGACACAGGTAGTAAAGGTAAATTCTCTCTATAGATTTGATGAAGGTGATATTCCTTGTAATAAGTCTGCTAGCCAATGCTTAGATGAGTTTGATAATTTTATTGTTAAACAAGAAAACTTCAGTGCTTATGTTGGTAGACAATTGAAACGCAATGCTATATGCTTGAACACTTGAATGATTATATGTCTAGAGTTAAAGGTGAACTTAAACTTATTAGTAAACATGCTTATATGGTTACCACTCAAGTAGAACAAGTGCTTAAAGCCTAGAATGATTTGCTCAATGAATTAAATAATAAGAAGAATGATAATGTTGTTAGAGTTATGACTACAGGAGGTAAAATGACTCAGGAACCTTTGTATCCTGAGGTCCACCCCAAGAGAATTGAGCAAGATTCTTAGAGAGCTAATGTTGATACACCTAGTCCTTCTAAGAGGAAGAAAAAGAAAAATGATAGGACTTTGCATGCTTCTAGTGAACTTGTTGTTGACACACCTGAGAATCCCAATGATATTTCTATTTTCTGATGCTAAAACACAATCTGGTAATGAACATGAACCTAGTGATAATGTTAATGATGATGTTCATGTTGATGCTCAACCTAGCAATAATAATGATGTCGAAATTGAACCTACTGTTGATCTTGATAACCCACAATCAAAGAATCAACGTTATGATAAGAGAGACTTCGTTGCTAGGAAACACAGTAAATAAAGAGAACCATGGGTTCAGAAACCCATGCCTTTTCCTCCTAAAACATCCAAGAAAAAGGATGATGAGGCTTTGAGCGCTTTGCTGAAATGATTAGACCTATCTTTTTGCGTATGCATTTCACTGATATGCTTAAATGAACCCTTATGGTAAATACATGAAAGATATTGTTACAAATAAAAGAAAGATACCAGAGGCTGAAATTTCCACCATGCTTGCTAATTACACTTTTAAGGGTGGAATACCAAAGAAACTAGGAGATCCCGGAGTACCAACTATACCATGCTCCATTAAAAGAAACTATGTTAAAACTACTTTATGTGATCTTGGAGCCGGTGTTAGTGTTATGCCTCTCTCTTTATATCGTAGACTTGATTTGAATAAGTTGACACCTACTGAAATATCTTTGCAAATGGCTGATAAATCAACTGCTATACTTGTCGGTATTTGTGAGGATGTGCCTGTTGTGGTTGCAAACGTTACTATTTTAACGGACTTTGTTATTCTTGATATTCCCGAGGACGATAGTATGTCTATTATTCTTCGAAGACCCTTTTTGAATACTGCAGGGGCTGTTGTTGATTGCAACAAAGGCAATGTCACTTTTCATGTTAATGGTAATGAGCATAAGGTACACTTTCCGAGGAAACAACCTCAAGTCCACAGTATCAATTCTATTGGAAATATTTCAAAAATCACTATTGGAGGTTTTGAATTTCCTCTCCCTACTGTAAACAAGAAATATGATATTCTTATTGTCAGGGATATGCATATCCCCGTTGAGGTAACCTAGTGTTATTCGAAATATCTCCAATTTCATGTTATTTGGAAAGAGTTTGTTAACAAGACTTGATGAACCTTGTTAATGGATTCCTTTTGATGAGCTTGAGATGGATGAAGTTAGAAAGCACAACTTTCTGTACCCTCCTTTTACTTTCTGTTATTTATATTAAATAAAGTAAAAATAGTATTGTCTGTCTATTTTTCTGAATTATCCTTGTAGTAAAAAATACCTCAAAAATAAAAGTTCTCCAAATGCCCTGAAAATGAAATATGATTTTTTTCCAGAATATTTAAGAATTATTGGCACTAAGAACACACCAGGGGGACCCACCATGTGCCAACGAGGGTGGAGGGCGCGCCCTACCCCCTGGGCACGCCCCTTGCCTCGTGGATGCTACCTCTTGAGCACTTGCGTTGGTTTTCCCTTGAAGAGGAAAGGGTGATGCAGCAAAGTAGCGTAAGTATTTCCCTCATTTTTTGAGAACCAAGGTATCAATCCAGTAGGAGGCCACGCACGAGTCCCTCGCACCTACACAAACAAATAAATCCTCGCAACCAGCGCGATAAGGGGTTGTCAATCCCTACACGGTCACTTACGAGAGTGAGATCTGATAGATATGATAAGATAATATTTTTGGTATTTTTATTATAAAGATGCAAAGTAAAATAAAAGGCAAAGGAAATAACGAAGTATTGGAAGATTAATATGATGGAAGATAGACCCGGGGGCCATAGTTTTCACTAGTGGCTTCTCTCAAGAGCATAAGTATTCACGATGGGTAAACAAATTACTGTTGAGCAATTGACAGAATTGAGCATAGTTATGAGAATATCTAGGTATGATCATGTATATAGGCATCACGTCCGAGACAAGTAGACCGACTCCTGCCTGCATCTACTACTATTACTCCACACATCGACCGCTATCCAGCATGCATCTAGTGTATTAAGTTGATAAGAATAGAGTAACGCTTTAAGAAAGATGACATGATGTAGAGGGATAAACTCATGCAATATGATATAAACCCCATCTTGTTATCCTCGATGGCAACAATACAATACGTGCCTTGCTGCCCCTACTGTCACTGGGAAAGGACACCACAAGATTGAACCCAAAGCTAAGCACTTCTCCCATTGCAAGAAAGATCAATCTAGTAGGCCAAACCAAACTGATAATTCGGAGAGACTTGCAAAGATAACCAATCATACATAAAAGAATTCAGAGAAGATTCAAATATTGTTCATAGATAAACTTGATCATAAACCCACAATTCATCGTTCTCAACAAACACACTGCAAAAGAAGATTACATCGAATAGATCTCCACAAGAGAGGGGGAGAACTTTGTATTGAGATCCAAAAAGAGAGAAGAAGCCATCTAGCTAATAACTATGGACCCGTAGGTCTGAGGTAAACTACTCACACTTCATCGGAGGGGCTATGGTGTTGATATAGAAGCCCTACGTGATCGATGCCCCCTCCGGCGGAGCTCCGGAACAGGCCCCAAGATGGGATCTCGTGGATATAGAAAGTTACTGCGATGGAATTAGGGTTTTGGCTCCGTATCTGGTACTTTGGGGGTACGTAAGTATATATAGGAGGAAGGAGTACGTCGGTGGAGCAACAGGGGGCCCACGAGGGTGGAGGGCGCGCCTGGGGGGTAGGCGCGCCCCCTACCTCGTGGCCTCCTGGTTGATGTATTGACATAGGGTCCAAGTCCTCTGGATCATGTTCGTTCTGAAAATCACGTTCCCGAAGGTTTGATTCCGTTTGGACTCCGTTTGATATTCTTTTTCTATGAAACCCTAAAATAGGCAAAAAAACAGCAATTCTGGGCTGGGCCTCCAATTAATAGGTTTGTCCCAAAAATAATATAAAAGTGTATAATAAAGCCCAATAATGTCCAAAACAGAATATAATATAGCGTGGAACAATCAAAAATTATAGATACGTTGGGGACGTATCAGTGGACCCCACGTGGTTCCCCTCCACTTATCCTTGCACCCACACACTTCGTCTTGCTCCATCTAGGGAGATCACGCAAGCTACCATAGGGAGCATTCATTTCCCTACCATATATTATTTTTCTCTCTTTATAGGAAGATGCTTTAACGGTAAGGACGAGGCATGTCACATGTGCGTTCCCGATCTTAGTGTTCTCAAGAGTGCTATATCAGGAGATAGACAATATAACTTGGGGGCCATTGTTGCACGTAGGTTGCATAATAATAGTATTAATGGAGATCTCTTTGGTGGAATTTATGCTACCCGTTTAGCTGATTTTCTTGATATACCCATACGTGGAGATGATATTGAGTTGCCTCCAGCTTATTTAGATTAGAATGCTATGGTTCGTCATCAGTTTTTTGAGAGGAACGATCAGTCCCTCCAGTACCGACTAATCTTTGACAGACGACGTACGTATCATGTCGCTCTCCCTGCTCCTACTTTCTTTGACTTTCAGGCAAAAGGGAGATATGTTATAACCAGGGAGGAAGCGAACGAGTACGAGAGGAGGACGGAGGCAGCCCGCCTCCAAGCTGCAGCCCTTCAGGCACTAGCTGAAGCATCTCAGTACGACCCCACAGTACAAAAAAGACACATCCATGACATTTTGGGCCGAACGAAAAAAAAATCTGTCATACATATGACACTTCTATGACGATAATTGTGACAAAACCCGGTATCATCATAGATGTGGTGGGCTCCTACTTCTATGACAAAAAATCATGACAGAAAATGGGCTTTTCGTCCTGGGCAGGCCGGAGACGCAGCTGCATGACATTCTTTGGGCCGTCCATGACGGAAAAAACCGTCATAAAAGCGAGGGTGAGGAAAATTTCGGGGAGTTCCCGGTTACGGTGGGAGGTCGGGGGCCGAGCGATGCGCGTTTCTCTCGTACACGTATGCGCGTGTGTGCGAGGCGTTGGCTCTAACTGAACCCGAGCGAGGCGTTGGGCTCTAACTGAACCCGAGCGATTGCACTGCAGGCTACACGTTACTGAACCCGAGCGATCGATCGATGGCTGTTAACTGACCCGATAGAGTGATTCCTTCGCTACTGCTGCTCCCCGTTCAAGAATTCATCCGATTAACTAGTTAACTTGCCGATTAATCCCTACTCATAGGGTCACCGAGTAGCCGATAAACTGATAAATCATCCGATTAATTGATTAAATGGCTGATTAACTTGCCGATTAGCCTATTAATCCCCTACTCGCTAGCCAACCGAGCAGTTACCAGTTAACAATTTACTCAACAATGCTGCTGCTAACTGAAGACGATCGATGCTGCCTCTGGATGAACAGTGAGCGTTGCGGGGGGGGGTGGATGAACAGTTCTCGGTGGGGGTGGATGAACAGGACCCCGTGGTGTTGCCTCTGGATGAACAGGACCCCGATCGATCGAGCCGGTTGGGGCTGGATGAACAGGACCCCATGGAGGGCTGGATGAACAGGACCACCCTTGGAGGGCAGGATGAACAGTAGACGGTGGAGGGCAGGATGAAAAATAGCCCATGGAGGGGTGGTTGAATAGAACACCCCTCCATCGCCTGTTCCGTCCAAGCCCTCCCGATGAACACGACGCATTCTGTTGCCTCCCCATGAACACGACGCATTCCGTTGCCTCCCCATGAACACGATGACGACGTTGTTTCTCCTTTCCGACCCAGCCATGTACACGTGCCCTGGTCGTACGTATGCGCGAGTAGGCGTTCGAGACCCCGCCCGTATGTACACATATGTGGCCGTATTTTCTTTCTTGCACCCTGGCCGCTGTACGTACGTGTAAATGCTACGTGCGCGCCTCTACTATGACACGTGCGCACCTCTACTACGACACGTGCGCGCCTCTACATCGACTAGTATGTACGTACACGTTCGCGACCAGAATGACAACGCTATGTATGCTTCGACCAGGTGGGTCCCGACTGTCAGGCACTTCCTTGCCTGCGAAGATGTAGCTGGTGGGTCCCAGCAGTTAGGGGGCAAATCGTTTTTTTTGCCCGGACGCACTTCCTTGCGTGCGAAGATGTAGCTGGTGGGTCCCAGCAGTCAGGGGGAAACGTTTTTTTTTGCGAAATGTGGTGGCCCGTCCGGTGGGTCCCGCTGTCAGGTGGAGGAATAATTATTTTGCACGTAATAAGGAGGCACTTCCTTACTGCGGCCGTGGACCCAGCTGTCAGCCTCTCCACGTACAGTCCACATTCGATGGAAGCTGTTCCTTGACCACATTGACCACGCCGCATCGAGAGCACCAGGGCGGTGGACGACGGCGAGGCCTAGGAAGGGGATGACGCGGAGTTGGGGAAGACGCGGCAGTGGATGCCCACGCGTAGAGGAGTACGAGGGTTCACTGGTTCGCTGCGGTGTGAGGCTGCCGTCGCCGCAGAATAACAAGGGGTGTGGGTTAGTAGAGGGATGGCCTGGCCAGCGGTGGGAGTAGTAGGGGGCGGTGAGGCCTCCACCGCATCGCAGCCGGCCACGGGAGGCAGGAGCACGAGGCACGACCGGCGTTGGTTTGGGCGGCTGGAGCAAGAAGACCAGAGGTTGAAGAAGCACTACGGCCGTTGGATGGACATCGTATGGTCACTGGAGCTAGAATCGTGCATATTGACTAAGTTGACGAAGCCCTCCGTCCCCGTCAACTTAGTAGGCCCACAAGTCAGCCCGCCACTATACTGGGTCACAGCTAAGAGGGGGAGTATTCATTTTTTTGTGCATAATAAGGAGGCACCTCCTTGCGTGCGAAGATATAGCTGGTGGGTCCGAGTTGTCAGCGGCGGTAATGTTTTTTTCGCGAAATACAGAGGCCCTTTCGGTGGGTCCCTGATGTCAGGTGGAGGAATCATTATTTTGCGCGTAATAAGGAGGCATTTCCTTGCGTGTGGCCGTGGACTTAGTTGTCGGCCTCTCCACGTAAAGTCCACTTCATATGCATGTCGGTCGTTGACCATGTTGACCAGGCCGCACCGAGAGCACCAGGGCGGTGGACGACGGTGAAGCCTAGGAAGGGGACGACACGGAGGCAGGGAAGACTCGACAGTTGTTTCCCACGCGGAGGGGAGTACGACTGTACAAGGGTTTACTGGTTCGTCTGCAGTCGCCGGAGAATAACAGCAGGTGTGGGTGAGTAGAGGGATGGCTAGGCCAGCGATGGGAGTACGGTCGGGCGGTGAAGCCTGCACGGCAGCACAGCCGGCCACGAGGAGTTGGGAGCAGGCAATCCCGCCGGCGCTTGTTTGAGCGGCTGGAGCAGGAAGAGCAGAGATTGAAGAAGCACGACGGCCGTTGGACGGACATCCAATAGTCAGTGCGTGTGCGTCAACTTTTTTTATAGGAAAGCCTCAAATCTGTGGAAAATAGCATACAGCCCATCTGCCATTATTTCTAATAATTTACAGCCCATTTGCTAATTCTTAAGGTTTTTTTGGAGCCCATATTCCTTTTGTTAGCATTAAAGCCCATATTGTGGCAACGGTTAAAAAATTATACGAAATTTTGCATATTTCTGTGCGGTCTGAACTGTTTTTAATCCTGAAATTTCGACTCACATTCAAACTGATTTTAAAAATAAATGTATATCAATATAAAATCCAACAAATTCTCCATGCATAAAAATTAATGTAATTTAAAATCTTCAAATGAAAAAAAGATATTTCAAACTAATTGCCGGTTTGATGTGTTTTAAAAATGTACAACCCATTTCTCATTATTGATGGGCAGCTCAACAGGCCTGACAAAGCGACTTACTTGGCAAATCACAAAAAAACTGGGCTGTGGCCGTGGACCCAGCTGTCAGCCTCTCCACGTACAGTACTGTTCCGATGGAAGTCATTCCTTGACCACGTTGACCACGCTGCGCGGAGAGCACCACGGCGGTGGACGACGGCGAGGCCTAGGAAGGGGACGACGCGGTAGTGGAAGCCTACGCGGAGAGGACTACGAGGGTTCACTGGTTCGGTTGTGGTGTGAGGCTGCCGTCGCCGGAGGGCTTGGCCAGCAGTGGGAATAGTATGGGGCGGTGAGGCCTCTACGGCAGCACAACCGGCCACGGGAGGCAGGAGCATGCGGCACGACCGGCGCTTCTTTGGGCGGCTGGAGCAAGAAGACCAGAGGTTGAAGAAGCACTACGGCCGTTGGATGGACATCGTACGGTCACTGGAGCTAGAATCGTTCATATGGACTAAGTTGACAAAGCCCTTCGTCCCCGTCAACTTAGTAGGCCCACAAGTCAGCCTCCCAGCAAGGTGGGTCCCAGCTATCCGGGGGAGTATTCATTTTTTTTATGCGTAATAAATGGCACTTCCGGTGGGTCCGAGCTGACAGCGGGGGGAACGTTTTTTTTGCGAAATACGGTGGCCCGTCCGGTGGGTCCCAGCAGTCAGGGGGAAATGATTTTTTCGCAAAATACTGGTGGCCCGTCCGGTGGGTCCCCGCAGTCAGGGGGAAACGTTTTTTTTTGCGAAATACTGGTGGCCCGTCCGGTGGGTCCCCGCTGTCAGGTGGAGGAATAATTATTTTCCGCGTAATAAGGAGGCACTTCCTTGCGGCTGCCGTGGACCCAGCTGTCAGCATCTCCATGTACACTACTCTTCCGATCGAAGTCGGTCGTTGACCACATTGACCACGCCGCGCCGAGAGCACCACGGCGGTGGACGACGGAGAGGCCTAGGAAGGGGACAATGCGGACCCGTGCAAGACGCGATAGTGGATGCCCGCGCGGAGAGGAGTACGAGCGTTCACTGGTTCAGCTGCGGTGTGAGGCTGCCGTCGCCGCAGAATAACAGGGGGTGTGGGTGAGTGGAGGGATGGCCTGGCCAGTGGTGGGAGTAGTCTGGGGGCAGTGAGGCCTCCGCGGTAACATAGCCGGCCACGGGAGGCAGGAGTAGTCGGCACGACCGGCGCTGCTTTGGGTGGCTGGAGCAAGAAGACCAGAGGTTGAAGAAGCACTATGGCCATTGGATGGACAACATACGGTCACTGGAGTATTGACTAAGTTGACAAAGCTATCCATCCCTGTCAACTTAGTAGGCCCACAAGTCAGCCCAACAATATGGTGGGTCCCAGCTAGCAGGGGGGTATTCATTTTTTTGGGCATAATAAGGAGGCACTTCCTTGCGTGCGAAGATATAGCTGGTGGGTCCGACCTGTCAGCGGGGGGAACGTTTTTTTCGCAAAATACAAAGGCCCTTCCTGTGGGTCCTAGCTGTGAGGTGGAGGAATCATTATTTTTTGCGTAATAAGGAGGAATTTCCTTGTATGCGGCCGTGGACCCAGCTGTCAGCCTCTCCACGTACAGTCCACTTCCGATGGATGTCGTTCATTGACCATGTTGACCAGGCCGCGCCGAAAGAACCAGGGCGGTCGATGACGGTGAGGCCTAGGAAGGGAACGACACGGAGCCATGGAATACTCGGCAGTTGTTTCCCACGCGGAGGAGTACGAGGGTTTACTGGTTCGTCTGCCGTCGCCGGAGAATAACAGCATGTGTGGGTGAGTAGAGGGATGGCTAGGCCAGCATGGGAGTACGGTGGGGCCGTGAGGCCTGCGCGGCAGCATAGCCGGGCACGGGAGGAGGGAGCAGGCAGTCCCGCTGGCGCTTGTTTGAGCGGCTTGAGCATGAAGAGCAAAGATTGAAGAAGCACGATAGCCGTTGGATGGACATCCAACAGTCACAGCTCACGTGTGTTGACTAAGTTGACAGGGCGTTGCGTGTGCGTCGACCTTTTTTTTGGAAAGCATACGCGTCAACCTGTAGTAGGCGCAGATGTCAGCCTCAAATCTGTGGAAAACAGCATACAGCCCATCTGCCATTATTTCTAATAATGTACAACCCATTTGCTAATTCTTAAGAATTCTTTTGGAGCCTGTCTTCTTTTTGTTAGCATCACACCCCATATTATGGCCACGATTAAAAAGTATACGAAATTTTGCATATTTCGTGTGGTCAACTGTTTTTAATCCAGAAATATCGATTCACATTCATACTATTTTGAAAAATAATTTATATAAATCTAAAATCGAAATAATTGTCCACGCATAAAAATCAATGGAATTTAAGATCTTGTAATGAAAAAAAAATTGAAACTAATTCCCGGTTTGATGTGTTTTAAAAATGTACAGCCCATTTCTAGGCAAACCAAATGAAACTCTCCTCGTCTTGAAAGATTTGCAGCCCAGCAGGGCCGATAAAGCAAGTAGGCCTTGTTTGGGTATTTCTTTAAAAAATAGAACTGGGCTATCCATTTTCAGCAAGAAAAAAACACAACTGGGCTCATGATGTGGTAAACATAAATAAAACCCTGGCTAGACGGGCCACAGCCCCCGCACAGCCCCGTCGTTACCCTGATCCGTCGCTAAAACTAGTATAAATAACAACTGCTTGTTCCTCAAAAAAACTGTGCGACTTGCTGGGTCCCTGGTGTCAGCCGCTCGTAGTGTAATTCTCTCATTTATTGACTACGTTGACAATGGCGTGAGCCCCAGATGTCCAACCATTAGGAGGAACCATATTTTTGGGCTTGTACTATAGAGGCACTTGCTTGCGTACTGCCATGACGCTGGTGGGTCCCTACTGTCATCCTCTCCACGTACAATCATCTCCTTGTTCCTCTCGGTTGTTGACGACGTTGAAAACGCAAGAGGGCGGCGCACCGCACACGGCGAGCGAACCAAGGCCGCAAAGCGGAGGACGACGGCGAGGCCACAGACAGAACGCTCCTCCCAAATCCATGGCGTCCCAAATCTCCATGATCGGCAGTGAGTACAAGGTTAGAACCATCACCAGCGATGAGTTCGACGTCATCTACACCCGTTCTTCCGCGACGGTGAAAGGATGCCTTTCTCGCTTTAGCCGCATGTTCGAAAACTCAGATGATGAGTGGGTCGCTGGGCTAGATGTTGAGTACACCATAGTCCTAGGATGAGAGAAGGATCTAAAGGACGAAGAGAGGAAGAAGCCCGCTGTGATCCAGGTTTGCGTACATAACGTTTGCTTGGTCTACCACATATGCCATGCCAACGTTAAGTGCCAGGATTGTAAGAACTTCCTCAAGGACAAAATAGTGAAATTCGTTACTGTAGACTTTGGTAACGACAAAGAAGTCCTGCGTTGGATAGGCCTCGTTGTAGGCAACACCTTCGACCTCTAGAAGAATCGGCTGGTGTCCTCTCGTCAGCCTTCGATGCTGACCCTGGCAGGAGCCATGGTTCTTCCTTCGTACGGTAAACTGGAGAAACCTCATTACACATTTCATCATCATGCATGGCAGCGGAATGTACTAGATATAGACCACATCCACTATGCTGCAATGGATGGCTACCTTTGCTTCAATATCTACAAGGGATGGATGAAGAGCAACAGCCAAGTGTGTGGTTCAAGCAAAGAAGTATCGGCCAAGAGGAAGAGGGACAAGGACGAAGTCGAGGACGTGTACGAGGACTCCGAGTAAGGTGGCAGTGTCGTTGCTCATGGTGGTTCTAACGCAGTGTCTACCGGAATAGTTCCAAAGTTTAATTTCAGGTGTGCTTAATTTAATTTGAGGGGTGTGTTGTGCTGAGCCCCCAGCAGAACTATGTTATGTTTCTTCTCATTACATTAACACTTTAGTACATACATACTAGTATTTCTTACATTTCATCTTTTAGTTGGTATAGTACTACCACTCATTTCTTCACATTATATACGTACAATATATATGGCCAACATCATAGCCAACAGTTTAGTTGTCAAAGAATTTCAGGGTGCTTAGTTTTGTCAAAGAATTCCAGGATGCTTAGAGGGTGCTTGGATCCAAGGGACTTATTTTAGTCTGACTAAAAATAGTCTCTTTAAGAGGCTAAAGTTCCAAGCACCCCTGACTAAAGAGGGTCTAAAACTAGTCTTGAGACTAAAAAATTTCAGTCAGGGGTACCCCTACTAAAATGTGAATTAGTCCTCTCTCTACTCATTTAACTCCTCTCCTTTAACACAGGCGAGTTCTGGATTGGAGGGTTTGGAGGATAATAAATGCTCATTAACTTGATTTTAGCCTTTTTAGTATTTGGATCCAAGCATGGGTGAGGCTAGCATGTTTTAGTCCCACTACTTTTAGTCATGGGACTAAAACGTATCCAAGCACCCTCTTAGTTTTATTTGAGGGGTGGGTTGTGCTGGACACCATTATTGTGACTAGCCTTTTTAATAGTACTATATGCATAATTTGGCGACGAGGGCTCTCTATATGTACCACCTTTTTTTTAATTTCAATTTTTGCTCCATGGCACAATCCATCGATAGTACTACTGTACAAAAGTATACATTTTTTAAAAGGCTAGAGTACTGTTCATCACATATATAGCCAGTTAAATTCTCAACCTAGAACGACGTGCATGCCATGTAGTAAGCCGATACGGAGGAAGTATAGTAAAAATGAGATGATTTTACCGAGCGATCGGCGGGGGAGCATGGCATGTCATGCGGTCCCACATGTCATGATGTACCGAGGCGATGCGCGTGTCCCTCTTGAGGCAGAAGCAATACTAGTACGTGGTTTGAGATGATGGCGAACCGAAGTGTGAAATAATGGTTGCTTCGTCCGTCTGGGAAAGTGCGGCATTGTGATTTGACGTCTCATTGCTCATTACTACACTGGGCCAGTATGAGTGGGGTGCGTCCCCCCTGTTGTTCTGCACTGTTATTTGGTGCTTGACACGTCGACCCGGTTGCTATATGTCCCACATGTTGGCGACAGGAAGTACAGAATTCATGAAAGGGAGCGTCGATGAAGGAGTATACTACAGAATTCATGAAAGGGAGCAACTTAGTTTTGGAAAAATCTGTTTTTACAGAGTACGTACCCACTAGGGTTTACAGGGCTCATCTAAAAAACATTCGTTTTTCCGTTTGATAAGTTTCAATTCTACTATACTAGTAGTAGTACCATTACATGTTGGATTTCGAGGTGCGTTAGATCACCCGACGCAAGCAGTGTCAAGAGGAAACTAACCAATGCATGTACAAGTTCATGGAAATTTAGTGGTCATTCATGCACTCGTTCTAATTAATGCCTCGGTAAACATAACTTCTTGAGTAAAACGAGCGTACTAATTACTTGTGCAAAATACGAAATTAATTTGACCACTCACCGTCTACCTTGGTTGGAGAGATTTTGAATTTGAGCCATAAACTGGAAAGGAGGGAGTAGTAACTTTTGTCTCGATTACTATTTCTATCCTTGTATAGATGCAAAATGTATTTTTTTATAGTGGCCTTGTATAAGTAAATGGAGGGAGTACTAACCAAAGTACGTAGTAGGGACGAGGAGTAAACGGAGGGAGTAGTAAAATTTTCTCCTCGTGCTGCGAGCCTCCGCGCGCGTGGGCGAGGGAGTGGCGTAAGGCGTAGTAAGCAAGCTTCACCTCATCCTGCGAGCCACCGCGCCCGTGGGCGGGGGAGACGGCGTACTAAGCAAGCTTCTCCTCGTTCTGCGACTTGACGGGACACATCAAATGTACTCCAGTGTATAGAGCCTTGCCTCTAAGGTAGGCCCCACATGGTTTGCCTCTTTTTTAATTTAACATAACGCATCAAGTCGCAATTTTTTTGTTCACCCGTGGTAGACGATCCTCCCTCCACCAAGTGGACAACCAGTACACGTGCCAAATTACCACATGGGTTGCCTTTTTCGTACAGAAATGAGCTCCACCGTGTACCCGCGCGGGTGTGGTTGGGAAAGAGACGGGAGTACGTTCGCTGATGAAGCTATGTACCTAGGGTAGGTCATGGACCTGTCTAGCATACCCTCCTCGAGGACATCTTTACAAAGAATCAGAAGCAGTCGAAGAGAAAATATCATCCACTCGACCATGAAGATGTGCTCACTCGACTTCCTTGAACACACTCGACCACCTTGAAGACACTCGACCACCAGAAGACGAGAAGCCCTCCACTCTGCAACGGTCGCGACTTAAACCATAGCATTATGGGCATTTATAACACTTTATTGTAGACGTTACCAGTAACGCCCCACCATTATGAACATTGAACCCTGTGTAACGGAGGGGAGCTGGGGTCCTGGCGCACTCTATATAAGCCACCCCCCTCCTTAGGGACAGGGGTTCGCACTTTTGTAAACACACACACACGTATAATCCAGTCGACCGCCTCAGGGCACCGAGACGTAGGGCTGTTACTTCCTCCGAGAAGGGCCTGAAGTCGTAAAACTCGTGTGTACAACTACTCCATAGCTAGGATCTTGCCTCCTCATACCTACCGTGTGACGCCCGGATAATTAAGCTACAGTAACCCTCTCCTAATGATGCCATGTCACCGCTATCACTGTAGTTAATCTCGCGATGGTTCAAAAACGATCCAAATTTAAAATAAAGACAAATAACAAAAGCTTTTCAAATGTCAAAACTAAAATGTTCTAAATATGACAAATAAATCATATGTAATATTGGTGGAGAAACCACACTTTTATAAAGCGTTTAAATGCACTATAGTAAATAAATAGTGATAAAACAATTATTCAAATGCTTTAAAATAATAAACAATATAAAACTATTTTTATTTCAATGCTAAACGGTTTGCGGCAGTGGCATAAATTGTAACACTATTTTAGGTGCCACTTTTGTATTTTTGGAAATTAAAATAAAACAAAAAAGAACTAAAAGAATAAATAAAAGAAAAGCAAAGTAAGACTGTAAATAAAAAAAGAAAAGGGAACCCCCCTCCCCCCGCGCGCTGGGCCCCAGCCCAGCTGGCCATTCCAGTCGGCCTGGTTGGACCGGCCCACCCCCACCTCACCTACTAACCCCTGGGGACACCGAAACCCTAGCCCACTCCACGCACTCCCTCCCCCACTCGTTCTCTCCCCCCCACTCCCCCAATCCCGATCGGATCGGGGCGGCCACGCCCCCGCCCCCGTTGACTCCTCGCCCGTCCCCTCCCTCGCGCGACGCCCGTCGGAATCCGCGGCCATGCCTCGTGCCGACCGCTCCGCCGACTGGATCGATCTCGCCGCCCCGCCTGGGCCTCGTCGGAGCGCTCCCTCGCCGGACCTCCTCCCCGTCTCCGTCGGTCGTCCCTGGTCTCCTCCGCAACGGCTTCCTCGAGCCTCGCCGCCCCCCTGGTCTCTACTCGAACGTGAGGCCAGCCTCTCCTCTCTTCCCTCTCTGTCCGGCGTCGCCTCCCGTTCGTCCCCGTGCGCTAGCACGAGCAGCTCCCCCCCTGACCTCCCCCTCCGTGGCCGCGCTGTGCGCGCGACGCGCCTGCGCGCCCGTCGCATCCCCGACGGCTGGCCGTGCTTCGCTGCTCGTCGGAGGCCGCCAGCTCGCGCCGCGCCTCCCGCCATCTGCGGCCCCACGCGAACCCCGCCGCTGCTGCGCCGCTCACTGTAGTTGCGCACCGCGCTTCGCTACCCGCCTGGCGCTCGCGCCTTTCCTCGTCGCCGTCCTGCACTGCCGTCCCTCGCCGCTGCTGGCAGCTGCCGGCGCCCCGCCGGCCTCGCCCCGCCCCAGGCAGGCTGCGGCCTCCACGGGCGCCCGCCCCGCTCCCGACCCCGGGGTTCCGCCCGTTAACCCGCCCCGCGGGGTTGGCCTAGTGCCACTGACGAACGGGCCCCACGCCCTGAAAATGTTTAATAAAAAAAGGATAAAAAAAACTAAATAAAAATATTAATTAATCAATTAATTAATTAACTTAATTAATCCTAATTAGATTAGCCTAATTAACTAGTTTCACCTAATTAACTTTCATTAATTAACATAACTAATCTGTTTAACTAAACTAATTAACCTGGTTAATTAGATAACAGACAATGACATGTGGGTCCCACTGGACCCACCTGTCTGTTTGACTGGTCAACCGACCAGTTGACCTGCTGACATCACTCTGATGTCATGCTTGCGTCATCATTCACTGTTTTGGATAATGTTGGAATTAAATATATAATTAAAATCAGAAAATGATTTAAATCTTTAGAAAATCATATCTTTTAATCCGTAACTCGGATGAAAATACTTTGTACATGAAAGTTGCTCAGAACGATGAGACGAATTCGAATACGCAGCCCGTTCATCCGCCACGCATCCCTAGCATAGCGAACACGCAACTTTCCCCCTCCGGTTCGTCTGTCCAAAAACGAGAAACACGGGGGATATTTTCCCGGATGTTTTCCCCCTTCACCGGTACCACCTCGTACCGCGTTAGGTCACCCCTAGCACAACGTATTGCCGCGTCTTGCTTTGTGTTGCATTTGATTGCTCTGTTATTTATTGTGTTCCCCCTCCGTTACTCCTTTCCGGTAGACTCCGAGACCGCTGCCGATGTCCGTGTGTACGACTACGGTGTTGACGACCACTCTCTCTTGCCAGAGGAACCAGGCAAGCCCCCCCTTTGATCACCAGATATCGCCTACTCTTTTCTCTATACTGCTTGCATTAGAGTAGTGTAGCATGTTACTGCTTTTCGTTATTCCTACCCTGATGCATAGCCTGTCCTTGCTACTACTGTTGTTACCATTACCTGCTATCCTACTGCTTAGTATAGGATGCTAGTGTTCCATCAGTGGCCCTACACTCTTGTCCGTCTGCCATGCTATACTACTGGGCCGTGATCACTTCGGGAGGTGATCACAGGCATATACGATATACTTTACACAGTTACATTACCTGTGATACTGTTCGGAGATGGGAGCTGAAGGGGCAGGTGGCTCCATCCCGGTAGAGGTGGGCCTGGGTTCCCGACGGCCCCCGACTGTTACTTTGAGGCGGAGCGACAGGGCAGGTTCAGACCACCTAGGAGAGAGGTGGGCCTGGCCCTGGTCGGTGTTCGCGGATACTTAACACGTTTAACGAGATCTTGGTATTTGATCTGAGTCTGGCCATTTGGTCTATACGCACTAACCATCTACGTGGGAGTAGTTATGGGTATCCCGGCGTCGTGGTATCAGCCGAAGCCTTCGTGATGTCAGCAACGGAGCGGCGCGCGCCGGATTGGACTGGAACGCCACTAGGCTAGGTCTGCTTCCGGCCGCCCACGCAACGTGCAGGTGTGCTAAGGGCGATGGGCCCAGACCCCTGGGCGCTTAGGTTTAGACCGGCGTGCTGACCTCTCTGTTGGTCTAGGTGGGGCTGCGACGTGTTGATCTTCCGAGGCCGGGCATGACCCAGGAAAGTGTGTCCGGCCAAATGGGATCAAGCGTGTTGGGGTATGTGGTGCACCCCTGCAGGGAAGTTAATCTATTCGAATAGCCGTGATCTTCGGTAACAGGACGACTTGGAGTTGTACCTTGACCTTATGACAACTAGAACCGGATACTTAATAAAACACACCCTTCCAAGTGCCAGATACAACCGATGGTCGCTCTCTCACAGGGCGACGAGGGGAGGATCATCGGTTAGGATTATGCTATGCGATGCTACTTGGAGGACTTCAGTCTAATCTCTTCTACATGCTGCAAGACGGAGGCTGCCAGAAGCATAGTCTTCGAGAGGACTAGCTATCCCCCCTTATTCCGGCTTTCTGCAGTTCAGTCCACATATGATACCCTTATCCCATTTGATACCAATGCATACATATGTAGTATAGCTCCTTGCTTGCGAGTACTTTGGATGAGTACTCACGGTTGCTTTCTCCCTCTTTTCCCCCTATTCCTTCTACCTGGTTGTCGCAACCAGATGTTGGAGCCCAGGATCCAGACGCCACCGTCGACGACGACTCCTACTACACTGGAGGTGCCTACTACTACATGCAGCCCGCTGACGATGACCAGGAGTAGTTTAGGAGGATCCCAGGCAGGAGGCCTGCGCCTCTTTCGATCTGTATCCCAGTTTGTGCTAGCCTTCTTAAGGCAAACTTGTTTAACTTATGTCTGTACTCAGATATTGTTGCTTCCGCTGACTCGTCTATGATCGAGCTCTTGTATTCGAGCCCTCGAAGCCCCCTGGCTTGTAATATGATGCTTGTATGACTTATTTATGTTTTAGAGTTGTGTTGTGATATCTTCCCGTGAGTCCCTGATCTTGATCGTACAAATTTGCGTGTATGATTAGTGTACGATTAAATCGAGGGCGTCACATACCCCCCATTCTACTGTCAGTCTTAGATCCATGACAGTTGGCGCCCACCTTGGGGCAGGTGTCTTAGTGACTTATTGGAGAAGTTGCAATTTTTCCGATCCCCATCATCATGGTTCCAGGCGGACGTTTGGCTGAGGGCCGCGAGATCCGTCTCGGCGCACTCGTGTTTGTCGTCGACGACTCCGCTTGGCTTCAGGAGGCACCACTCGACGTCGATGCGCTCCCCGCACGCGGGGCGACGCACTTTCACGCGTGCGTCCGCGGCGTCCTCCTGCGGCATCCGTCGACCCAGTACCAGTCGACTCCTACGGCTTTCCCCCTCCCTGCGACCCGCCGAAACAAGCGCACCGGCCGGTCGAGGGTTCAACGGTGGGTGAAGTATGCGGTGGCCCACCAGTCGGCCACCCCTCAAGTTGCGGCACTCGAGCCCGACGAGTCTCTCTACGGCTTGTTCGATCTGTCGACTGGCTCCATAGAGACTGCATCCGAGTGCGGCAGCAATGACTCGGCAGCGGAAGTCTTGATGATCAATGGACCACGCGGTCCTCCTAGCTTCGATCGTGAAGACAGAGGTGACGGGAAAGACGATCCGTCGCGTGTTCACGAGGAGTACCACCCCAAGCCTCTCTCCTCGCAGCAGAGAGAAGAACTTCGTCGCCGAAACATGGATGCCCTGCATACTCCTATAGTTGGAGAAACGCCCGAGGCCCAGGCCTTGGAACAGGCTCGCTTGGCCAATCTGGCTAAGCGCACTCGGCTGGAGAAACTACAGCGTGCACTCGATGATCGCGCTTGTCAACGTGCTCCTGAGTCCAGCCGACGCCAACTTTTTCCACTTCCGGCTCAGGTATACCGAACACCGATCCAAAACCTAGCAGTTGCGGCCCGGATAGCAGAGTCGATTCAACCTTCCCAGTTAGAAGCGGGCCGAGGTCTGGCGCAGATCAGGGCCTGGCTCCAGGCAGCAGGAGAGCAGAATACGGCCGTGTCTCAGTCGCGAGATAGGATCCATAGCAGATCTATGGTCGCAGATACGGTCCAGTTGGCCCATAGCCCGAGATCACCCCCGAGGCGTGAGGGACGTGGAGAGCGGCGTGATCAGTACAGAAACCAGGAGCAGTATGATCGTCGAGCCGATTGCGATGGTCGCCGTCGAGTGCCCACGCCTCCTCCAAGGGGTGGGTCATACGTGCCGCGGCCACATGAAGACAGGCGCCCTAACAGCGTTGGAAGAGGTATTCTAGTCGACACCAGGGAGCCAGGGGCTTTGATGCGAGATCTATTCTCGTACAAGGCTTGGTCGACAGAAACAGAGCTCACTGAGATGGCCATGACAGAGGCCCGCAAACCAGCAATAGGGTGCATGTCTATGGCCCAGAGTGCTTCAGCAGAGCTATCAGAGCTGCAGTAATTCCCCCAACTTCGGGTTGGCGACTGGAGTCAGTAAGTTCACCAGAGAGTCCAAGCCTGACACCTGGCTCGAAGACTGCCGAGTGGCTGTCCAGATTGGTGGCGGCAATGATGAGGTGGCCATGAAACACCTTCCTCTGATGTTGGAGGGCTTGGCTAGGGCGTGGCTGAATCAGTTGGCGCCTGGCAGCATCTATACTTGGGAAGATCTCGCCCGAGTGTTTGTCAGAACGTTTGAGGGTACTTGCAAGCGGCCAGCAGGTTTGACAGAATTACAGTGTTGCATCCAGAAACCGAATGAAACTTTGAGAGATTATATCCAGAGGTGGAATACCCTGCACCACAGGGTGGAAGATGTGTCTGATCATCAGGCAATTTGTTCTTTCAAGGAAGGCATTAGGTACCGAGAGTTGAATCTGAAATTCGGTCGGACAGGAAACATGACTTTGACTCGGATGATGGAAATCGCCACCAAGTATGCCAATGGTGAAGAGGAGGAGCGACTACGGAGCGGCAAGCACAAAGAAGTCGCCCACGAAGCCGGAGGAGGAAACTCCAGTCGGAAACAAAAACGCAAGGCCGAACCAGCTGCTCCGGGTGAGACCTTGGCTGTGGTTCAAGGAAAGTTCAAGGGGAAGCCCAAAGGGCCGTGGAACCCCAAGAAAGTAAAAGATCAAGATGGAAATGACGTGTTGGATCTGCCGTGCCATATCCACACCAAAAAAGATGAAGAAGGTAATTCATTTACCCGAAGCATACCACTCGGCAGTGTCGGCTCCTGATCCAGCAGTTCTGAGAGAAACAGCCCAAGGAAAAGTTGAAGGAGGCAGACAAGGCTGAGAGTGAAGGGGAAGATGATGATGGTTATCCTCACGTGAATTCCACTCTGATGATTTTTGCTGATGTTGAAAACAAGAGTCGATTGAAAGTCATCAACAGAGAAGTGAACATGGTCGCTCCGGCGACACCCAATTACTTGAAATGGTCGCAGACTGCCATTACGTTCGACCAGTTTGATCACCCAGCGCACATCGCCACCCTTGGGAGGCAAGCGCTGGTGGTCGAAGGCACTCGACTGACAAAGGTCCTGATGGACAGTGGCAGTGGCCTGAACATTCTGTACGCAGAAACGTTGAAAGGAATGGGCATTCTGATGTCTAGACTCAGTGAAAGCCACATGAGTTTCCATGGGGTCATCCCAGGCAAGAAGTCTGCGTCCCTCGGTCAGATTGCACTCGACGTGGTTTTTGGTGATGCCAAAAATTACCGCAAAGAAAAGTTGACGTTTGAAGTCGTGGATTTTCAGAGTGCGTATCATGCAATTCTGGGCAGGCCAGCTTATGCACGATTCATGGCTCGACCTTGTTACGTGTACCTCAAACTGAAGATGCCTGGTCCCAGAGGAGTGATCACTATCTCTGGTAATCGGAAAAAGGCGGAAGAGTGTTTCCAGAAGGGTTCAAAGATTGCCGATGCCCAGATGGCTGTGGCAGAATTGCAAGAATACCAGAAAAATGCAGACCCAAGTGACTTGTTGTGAGCCAAGAAGCCAGCCACAGATTCAGCATTCCAGTCGTCTGGCGAGACGAAGTCTGTTCACATTCACCCGACGGACCCCAATGCAGCTCCGACCCACATTTCAACCACACTCGACTCCAAATAGGAAGAAGCGCTCATCCAGTTCCTCCGTGAGAACTGGGACATCTTTGCATGGAAGCCTTCTGACATGTCAGGTGTTCCCAAGGGACTGGTTGAGCATGGTTTGCGAGTCGACCCGAAAGTGAAACCAGTCAAAGAGCATCTTCAACGGTCCGCCGTCCAGAAAAGAAAAGCAATCGGCGAAGAGGTGGCTCGGCTTTTGGCAGCTGAGTTTATTCGAGAGATTTACCACTCCGAGTGGTTAGCCAATGTTGTCATGGTCCCAAAGAAAGATGACTCACTCCGTATGTGCATCGATTTCAAGCCTATCAATCAGGCCTGCCCGAAAGATCACTTCCCTCTCCCTCGCATCAATCAGATAGTCGACTCGACTGCTGGGTGCGAGCGTTTGTCCTTTTTGGATGCCTACTCCGGGTACCACCAGATCTGTCTGTACGGACCCGATGAAATAAAGACAACTTTTATCACCCTGTTCGGGTGCTTCTATTATGTCACAATGCCATTCGGCTTGAAGAACGCCGGAGCCACATTTAGGCGAATGATTCAGAAGTGCCTGCTCACTCAGATCAGTCAGAATGTGGAAGCATACATGGATGACATTGTGGTCAAGTCACGTAAAGGTTCTGACCTGCTGACCAACCTCGCCGAAACCTTTGCCAACCTCAGAAGGTATGATATCAAGCTCAATCCATCAAAGTGCACGTTTGGAGTTCCAGGCGGAAAGTTACTCGGTTTTCTTGTTTCCGAATGAGGAATCGATGCGAACCCAGAGAAAGTAGGCGCTATACTTCGGATGAAACACCCTGTGCGTGTGCATGATGTCCAGAAGCTTACTGGTTGCTTGGCCGCCCTAAGTCGATTCATTTCTCGCCTCGGTGAAAAGGCCCTGCCTCTTTACCAACTGATGAAGAAATCAGATGCATTCAAGTGGACTCCAGAAGCTCATACAGCATTTGCAGAGCTAAAAGCCCTGCTTTCCACCCAGCCGGTGCTTGCTGCTCCAATCAGCAAAGAGCCTCTTTTGCTTTATATAGCAGCCACCGGACAAGTTGTCAGTATAGTACTTACGGTCGAGCGGGAAGAAGAAGGAAAAGCGTACAAAGTTCAACGCCCAATTTATTATATTTCTGAAGTCCTGACCCCGTCAAAGCAGAGATATCCTCACTATGAGAAGCTTGTCTATGGAATTTACATGACCACGAAGAAGGTTGCACACTACTTCTCAGATCACTCTGTTACAGTCGTTAGCGACGCTCCATTGTCAGAGATTCTGCACAACAGGCATGCAACTGGTCAAGTGGCAAAATGGGCGATTGAACTCCTTCCCTTGGATATCAAGTTTGAGGCAAAGAAATCTATTAAGTCCCAAGCAATAGCAGATTTCCTCGCCGAGTGGATCGAACAGCAACTACCGACTCAAGTTCACTCAGAGCACTGGACCATGTTCTTTGACGGATCCAAGATGTTGAATGGTTCTGGTGCTGGAGTAGTTCTGGTATCCCCCCGAGGAGACAAGCTTAGATATGTCCTCCAGATTCACTTTGATTCCTCGAACAATGAAGCAGAGTATGAAGCACTCCTGTATGGGTTGCGCATGGCCATCTCACTCGGCGTCCGTCGCCTCATGGTCTATGGCGACTCAGATTTGGTAGTTAATCAAGTGATGAAGGAGTGGGACGTCAGAAGCCCAGCCATGACTGGTTACTGCAACGCGGTGAGAAAGCTTGAGAAGAAGTTCGAGGGGTTAGAACTCCACCACATCCCCTGATTGAAAAATCAAGCAGCCGATGAATTGGCAAAGATAGGTTCCAAGAGGGAGGCCATTCCCAGCAATGTGTTCTTGGAGCATATTCACACGCCGACAGTTCAGGAAGACCCTTTCATTGAAGAGCCCCCACAACCCAAGAGCGCCACGGATCCGACTGAAGTCGAGGTCCCAGCTGTGGTCGACCTAATCATGGAGGTTCTGGCCATTACTCCCAACTGGATGGTGCCCTGCATTGCGTACATCCTCAGGAAAGAGCTCCCAGAGGATGAAGAAGAAGCTCGACAGATCGTCCGCCGATCTAAAGCTTTTACTGTGATAAGACGGCAGCTGTTCAGAGAAAGTGTGACTGGAGTCAGTCAGAAGTGCATAAGACCAGAAGAAGGTCGAATGATCCTCAATGACATCCACTTGGGGACATGTGGTCACCATGCGTCCTCTCGGACCATCATGGCTAAAGCATACCGAGCTGGATTCTATTGGCCACGAGCAAATGAGATGGCGAAAGATATAGTCGACAGATGTGAAGGTTGTCAATTTTACTCCGATATGTCTCACAAGCCAGCGTCAGCCCTGAAGACCATCCCCCTTGTCTGGCTCTTCGCTGTTTGGGGACTAGATATGGTTGGACCACTGAGGACCCGCAGAAGCGGCTTCACTCACATGCTCGTTGCAGTCGACAAGTTTACCAAATGGATCGAAGCCAAACCCATCAAGAACCTTAACGCTAGCACCGCTGTCAGTTTTATCAGAGAATTGACGTTCCGATATGGAGTCCCACACAGCAACATCACAGACAACGGATCGAACTTCGATTCCGATGAGTTCAGAATTTTCTGCGCCTCTCAGGGCACTTGAGTCGACTATGCTTCTGTTGCTCACCCGTAGTCGAACAGACAAGCAGAAAGAGCCAATGGCCTAATTCTCAAAGGACTGAAACCCCGACTGATGCGTGATCTCAAACACGCAGCAGGTGCTTGGGTTGATGAACTTCCATCAATTCTGTGGGGTTTAAGGACAACTCCTAATCGGTCGACTGGAAGAACTCCTTTCTTCTTAGTCTATGGAGCCGAAGCTGTTCTGCCAAGTGACTTGCTCCACAACGCACCCCGAGTTGAACTCTTCTCTGAAGCAGAAGCAGAGCAGGCCCGGCAAGATTCAGTCTATCTCTTAGAGGAGGAAAGAGAGATGGCCTTGATCCACTCGACCATTTATCAGCAAGATTTGCGTCGATTCCACGCCAGGAATATGAGAGGTCGGGCCTTTCAAGAAGGAGACTTGGTTCTTCGAGTGGATCAGCAGAAACCACACAAGCTCGCTCCAACTTGGGAAGGCCCCTTCATCGTCACCAAAGTTCTCCACAATGGAGCATACCATCTTTACAGTATCGAGCATCAGAAAGACGAGCCACGGGCTTGGAACGCGGAGCTGCTCTGCCCCTTTTATACTTAAACACTCGTTCGAATAAAATGTAATAAGCAACGCCTTTTGTAATTTGTTTATCAAAGACAAGAGCTTACGGTTCTCTCATTCGATTGTGTTGTTCTTATTTACTCCTGAAATACCCCAGTGGGTGGGCTTAATCGCGAATCCGTTCCGCCTAAGTTCGAAAAAATCCTACCGAGTGAAGAGCAATCCTTCCACTCGGGGGCTTAGCTGCAGTCGAGCACTCGCCTAAGTTCTCTCACTAAGAGGCTTAACGGCAGTCCCGCACTCGCCTAAGTTTGGAAAAATCCTACCTAGTGGAGAGCAATCCTCCCACTCGGGGGCTTAGCTGCAGTCGAGCACTCGCCTAAGTTCCCTCACTAAGAGGCTTAACGGCAGTCCAACACTCACCTAAGTTTGAAAAAATCCCACCGAGTGGAGAGCAGTCCTCCCACTCGGGGGCTTAGCTGCAGTCGAGCACTCGCCCAAGTTCTCTCACCAAGAGGCTTAACGGCAGTCCAGCACTCGCCTAAGTTTGAAAAAATCCTACCGAGTGGAGATCAGTCCTCCCACTCGGGGGGCTTAGCTGTAGTCGAGCACTCGCCTAAGTTCTCTCACTAAGAGGCTTAACGGCAGTCTAGCACTCGCCTAAGTTTGAAAAAATCCTATCGAGTGGAGAGCAGTCCTCCCACTCAGGGGCTTAGCTGCAGTCGAGCACTCGCCTAAGTTCTCTCAATAAGAGGCTTAACGGCAGTCCAGCACTCGCCTAAGTTTGAAAAAATCCTACCGAGTGGAGAGCAATCCTCCCACTCGGGGGCTTAGCTGCAGTCGAGCACTCGCCTAAGTTCCCTCACTAAGAGGCTTAACGGCAGTCCAGCACTCGCCTAAGTTTGAAAAAATCCCACCGAGTGGAGAGCAGTCCTCCCACTCGGGGGCTTAGCTGCAGTCGAGCACTTGCCTAAGTTCTCTCACTAAGAGGCTTAATGGCAGTCCAGCACTCGCCTAAGTTTGAAAAAATCCTACCGAGCAGAGAGCAGTCCTCCCACTCGGGGGCTTAGCTGCAGTCGAGCACTCGCCTAAGTTCTCTCACTAAGAGGCTTAACGGCAGTCCAGCACTCGCCTAAGTTTGAAAAAATCCTACCAAGTGGAGATCAATCCTCCCACTCGGGGGCTTAGCTACAGTCCAGTACTCGCCTAAGTTTGAGACCCATCCCTATCCGCAAGGACAACGAGGTGCAGGTCGACTGCAACCTTCGTCTTCGAAGCTGCGGCACTAATACAACATCCGCTCCATCCCTATCCGCAAGGACGACAAGGTGCAGGTCGACTGCCACCTTCTCCTTCGGAGCTGCGGCACAAATACAACGTCCGATCCATCCCTATCCGCAAGGATGAAGAGGTGCAGCAAGAAAAGTCCATCCGAAGGCAAACACAAGCACATTTGGAGATAAACCAAATTCAGATAAATACTAAAAGGTTCCAAGCAGCGAATCAAAAGTACTCGGCATTCCGAGGCCAATTTAAAGCGTATCCAAGTTTCATAAGATTGTTCACTCAGCCGGAGGAGGACTGGCAGGCTCCACGAATGAGTCCAGATCGATCCCATCAGCGATCCGAGTGGCGGCAGCAATGAAAGTCTCCATGAAGGACTTGAAGTCATGCTTTTTGGTGTTAGGAACTTTGATCGCAGCCAGCTTGTCTTCACGAACCTCCTTGCAATGGACTCGCACCAGGGACAGCGCCACGTCAGCACCGCACCGGGCGGAGGATTTCTTCCATTCTTGCACTCGGTCAGGGATCTCGTTCAGTCGAGTCATCAGAGATTCCAGATCATTCTGAAGTGTCGCCTCCGGCCAAAGTGTCGAGTCGATTCGAGAGACAACCTCCTTCAGGCGTGCGAGGTAGCTTGTGGCGCTGGCGATATGGGACTCCAGTCGGAGCACGTTCATCGCAGTTTCGTCACAGACTGGGGAAGCGATAGGGTCCAGACCCGTCTTGACCCTCCCAGTTTCTTCGTCAAAGTCTTGACAAAGTTCTGCAGCCAAAAGTCAGTTCAATCAACCGAGAAAAATCCGATGGCAAACATCAACACAGTCGGATTAAAAGAAATACCTCCCAGCACGAGATAAAGCTTCTTGGCGAGGGTCCTCAGATAAGCTTCTGTGTCGTTCCTCTTGCGGATCGCAGACTCCAACTTTTCGTTCAGGGCGACCTTATCCTTCTTCAGGCTGGTCACTTCGCGGTTAGCTTCATTAAGACAAGATGTCAGTCTAGTCACCTCTCCTTCAAGCGTTCCGACTGAAGCAAGCTTCTTCTCTGCGAGAGCAGTTTTGTCCTGGGCTACTTTTTGCGCGGCGGCGAGGTCCGAGTCCTTCTTGTCCAGAGCCAACTTCATTTTCTCTGCAAAAGAAATAATCAAATCAAAAAAGAGATCAAAGAGATATATTGAAATTCAGTCAGCAATCAGTTACCTTCCATACCAGCGGCCTTGTCTTGAGCTTTTTTCAGATTTTGCTGAGCCAATTCCAAGTCTAAGTTGAGTTGCCTCTGCTTCTCTTTGAGTTCGGCAAACTTGGAGATAAGAGTACAAGACTTCTGCAGGAGGCAAGAGACAGGTCAATCGATAGGTTCGAAAGTAGTTCATTTTCGAATGAATAAAACCTAAAGAAATGGACAACAAGCTGTTCAGACCCCAGTCGACTGCCAGCAGTCGACCGCGGTCTCGGTGACTACACCCAGTGGGTGCACTTGGCGTGCCCCCACCGGTTCTGATCCCACTCGCCCGGCCTACCGGAGTCGAGTGCAAGGAGTAAAAAAAGAGAGAGAGAGAAAGAACAATTGCACCATCAAGAAAAGAAGAACTCAGACCACAGTCGACTGCCAGCAGTCGACCGCGATCTCAGGGACTACACCCAGTGGGTGCACTTGGCGTGCCCCCACCGGTTCTGATCCCACTCGCCCAGACCGAGTGGAAGAGTGAAACTACCAAAAACGACAGCAACACCCAGTGGGTGCTCTAATTCAACGCGAACAACAGGAGATTGTGTAGAAGAAGATTTTTCGAGAACAAAAACAGTCGGAAAGTCTACTCACCTCGACGTTGGCCCAAAGAGCAGCACTAGCATCATAGGCAGCCTGACTGCTCTCATGCACTATCTTCACCCGCTCCATCAACATATCAGCCTATCGGATGACTTCCGCAACCACTTCCGACTGGTTGTCTGGGACGGGGTAGCTGGTGAAAAAATGTGCAGACGACCCAGGTGCAGCTGCTTGAGGCTCTGTGGTGTGGAGTTGGATAGTTGAAGGAACCACAGGCGCGGTCGACCGCGTGGGGTGCCCACTCGGCAAGGGTGCAGCGAACATCACAGCGGCCCTGCCCGCATCTTCAGCTTGACAGACGGGAGGCGTTGCAGTTGGTTCCTGCCGAGCCACCCTGCCAGCTATTACCTTCTTGCTCTTGCTAGGCTTAGGAGCCACATCCTTGTCCTCGTCCGGAAGGTCAATGATGTTGGGTGGAGCTGCAAGACAGAACATTCGACCCCAAGTGAACCACTCGACCCTAAAAGGATCAAGAATCGAAATCGCAAGAGTTCATACCTGGGTTAGAGGTCACCGCATCCTCCATTTCCTCGTCCCGGTACTGGTATGAAGAGGTCCCTGACATAGCAGCACTACAAAGGCCCGATTTCAATCGGTTACACCCAGTTAATTGAATCCACATAAAGGACAAGTCAGATGGTTACCCGGAGATAATAGGAACGGTCACTTTGATCTGAGGCAAAGCTTTGGGCGGTTTGGAAGAGATGGCTTTCGGCACTTTCGGCATTGGAAGCGGCGCGACCTTGGATTGCTTTGGAGGCTTCTCAATTGGCATCGGGGAAGACGTCCTGGGGTGCTTCGAGGATTGCCCGATCAGCGCAACCACCAAGTCCGGAGCGCGTGACGGGTCATGAGTGTGCTTGGACCTCCTCTCCCTGCGAGGAGGCGAGTTGACTTCTTCCTCATCGGTCGATTCATCGCTCCCCTCATCCTCCTCGGCTTCCGAATGCTCCTCGCCGCTCTCGCCCCCGCTCCCTTCTTCTTCAGCACCGGGGTCCTGCACTCTGTTGGGCATCGAGTACATTTCAATGAGGGCCTGAAAGGATAACAATCAAAAGACATTCAGTCGACCACAAATGGGACATCATGTGGTGAATCGGAAAGATACTTGATAAAACAGAAATATACCTGCTCCGGCTGGTGCGAGTTGTCGAATGGAATCACCCTCCTGGATCCCCGAGGGTTGTCTTTGTTGCCAGTGATTCCCCTCAACCAGTTCTCCAAAATATCCTCGCTGACCTCCTCCGGGTGGATCCGAGTGGTATCTTCGAGCCTAGAGTACATCCACATCGGATGATCGCGCTCCTGAAGAGGTTGGATGCATCTACCGAGAAAGACCTCTAGCAGATCCATCCCGGTCACTCCATCACGGACAAGCTGGACGACCCGTTCGACCAGCTGCTTGACCTGCGCCTTCTCTTCTGGAACTACCTTCAGGGGAGCAGGCTTCTCCACTCGAGCCAAGGAGAAAGGAGGAAGTCCAGTCGACTGGCCAGGGGTTGGATGATCCTTGTAGTAAAACCAAGTCGACTGCCAGCCCCGGACCGAGTTAGGAAGGATCATCGCTGGGAAAGTACTCTTGCTCCTCATCTGGATCCCCAGACCACCGCACATCTGGATCACCCGCGTCCTCTCGTCACTCGACTTGGCCTTTTTGACCGACTGGGAACGGCAAGTGAAGATGTGTTTGAAAAGCCCCCAGTGCGGTCGACAGCCCAAGAAGTTTTCGCACATGGACACGAAAGCGGCCAGATAGACTATGGTGTTCGGAGTGAAATGGTGGAGCTGAGCCCCAAAGAAGTTCAAAAAACCCCGGAAGAAAGGGTGGGGAGGCAGCGAGAATCTGCAATCTACGTGGGTTGCTAAGAGGACACACTCACCCTCTCTAGGCTGCGGCTCAGTTTCGGACCCCAGGAGCCGAGCCGACTTGTGGGGGATCAATCCCCCCTCCACCAGGTCGTCGAGGTCGTCCTCCGTGATTGCCGAGCGGATCCAGTCGCCCTGGATCCAGCCCGCCGGCAGGCCGGACCTCGACGAGGATCCGCCCTGGCTGGTCCGCTTGCCCTTCGCCTTCGCGGTCGCCTTCTTCGCGCGTTCCAGTGCCGCCGTCTTATCCTTCCCCATGGTGGCAGATCGAGCTCGAGCGGAGGTCCGGCGATGAGGCGGAAGCGAGAGTGGCAGAGAGATCGGGAGAAAGAGAAGAGAGAATGGTGGCGTGCGGAGGAGAGGCCTGGCCCGAGACCTTTTATAAGACCTTCCGCCGAGTGGCTGACTAGTGGACCCAAGCGATCTCAACAAATCCCGCAACAGTCGCGCGTGCAGTACGTGGCGAAAAAGGTGGCGCGGGGATCGAGGAGACTTACCTAATCCATCCTGATGACCTCGTTTCCTCCCGTCTGGCGCGCTTCCCAAAATTTGAATACCGCGAGATCCGTGGAGAGCGGAACAACCTGTCAGACTGAAGACAAACACTCTCTACATCATCATTCGGAATTCAACCATGAAAGTTCACTCGACAACAACCAAGAATGGACCAAGGTGACTGAGAAAGGAGTCGACGTCGTCTCGTCAACTCATTGTTTCAGGACAAGGCATATTCATAGCATAAAGAGTGGGTCGGAAGTGTTCTCAACCCCTTCCTCATTCGAACCCTGATCCATTCGGGGGCTAATGATGTAGCTATGTACCTAGGGTAGGGTCATGGACCTGTCCAGCATACCCTCCCCGAGGACATCTTTACAAAGAATCATAAGCAGTCAAAGAGAAAATATCATCCACTCGACCATGAAGATGTGCTCACTCGACTTCCTTGAAGACACTCGACCACCAGAAGACGAGAAGCCCTCCATTCTGCAACGGTCGCGAGTTAAACCATAGCATTATGGGCATTTATAACACTTTCTTGTAGACGTTACCAGTAACGCCCCACCTTTATGAACATTGAACCCTGTGTAACGGAGGGGAGCTGGGGTCCTGGCGCACTCTATATAAGCCACCCCCTCCTCTGGGACAGGGGTTCGTACTTTTGTAAACACACACACACACACACGTATAATCCAGTCGACTGCCTCAGGGCACCGAGACGTAGGCCTGTTACTTCCTTCAAGAAGGGCCTGAACTCGTAAAACTCGTGTGTACAACTACTCCATAGCTAGGATCTTGCCTCCTCATACCTACTCCCCATTCTACTGTCAGTCTTAGATCCACGACATGCGCCGTGCGTGCGCCTCTTCTCCTCGTGCACGTCCCCCACCTACGTGGTTGTGTGTGAGAGAGATACAAACCTAGACATAATGTGCCGTCCATCCCCATGCCTCCGCCCAGTCCGACCATCAGTCACCACCATGCCCCACTCCTCCTCACCTTATCTCTCATCTTTCTCCCTCCATTTTTATATACAAGGGGCCACTATCAAAATTACAATTTGCAGATATACAAGGCCACTAACACTAATCGATGCAATATTAATGGTGTTTGCCTCGTGGTACTAGCAAAGGAGGACATTAATTATCCCTTGCATGCATGCGAGAGTTTGTAAAAAATGCATATTGATGTTCCGTGCAATGCACGGGCATCTTGCTAGTCCATGAAAACAACCCATGGAAAAATTCCACGGCGAACGAGGTATTTGAATCTATTGGGAGGGGCTGTTTGGATCTTGCCCAGGGTAGCCAAAATATTGGCGACCCTTTTGTCCACCGGTGCCTTTGCCACCGATGAACGAGGAATGGCTCGGGTGCTCATGCTATCATGCATCCTCCAGCGCGCACGTTGGAGACGAGCTCGCACGAGCTGTGTTTTTTGTCCCACAACGCCGCCCGAGCCGCCCGCAGATCGACCGGCGACCCGCAAATTACGCCATCCAATCGTAGCCGCACACATTATGACAGCAACTCAACCAACCGGAAGAAACGCAAACACATAGACAAACTGATATTTCTTATAAACAACGACGGAAATCATATAAAATACCAGATTTTCATACAAACATGACAGATTTCATTACATTCAAATGAACTACGCGGTGCTAGTTCTGGACAGCACAGGTATATAATACCTGGCCTAAATGGTCGCCCGCCGATCAATTTGTGTTCCTCATGTCCGGCAGCACAATCACCGGACTGCCGGCAGCCCCGGAGGTATATGCTTCAGCGCAAAGGATGGCTCGCTTCCCCACTGCCCAAAAAGGATCCGGCAAGACACCTGCTGTGTACGCCAGCGTCGCCTCTGTGGTGGCCTTCATGGGACCCAAGCGGTGGTGGCCTCCCATGTTCTACTTCTCCTTGATGATGGCGGCGGACACGGAGGCGCTGGCCACCGACTCGTCGCTCTCCGCACACCCGGCTTCTATCGCTGCTTGCATGGCGCGGCCGCCGGCATGGGAGTCTCGGCCACAGAAATAGGAGACGCGGTACGAGGCGGCGGCGTGGACGGCAGCAACGACACCGTGCGCCACTCCTCATCGAGCTGGTCTGGAGCGGAGAGTTGCTGAACCGCGCACCGGCTTGGGGCGACAACTGGCTCCGTCGGGCGAGGGGAGGGAGGTGGATCAGCGAGCTGCATAGCTCGTATTCGGCGGGCTACCCAGCCGGCTTGTATGCAGAATAACTACTCTTCGTAAGCCATTGTAAGAGTGGACAAAATGGTGGAGGAGATAGGGGAGCGGCCCGGTCATGAACAGATGCGTGTCCAGTGTGGGTTTCTCGGCTTCCACACGGGCGGGTTTCATGGAAGCATTTGAATGCGGCACGGAGGCGTGTTCAACCGGGCGTGCCGCGAGTGGCACCCTTGACTCTGACCTAGGACACCGCATCGTTCTTCCACTGACATGTGGGCTCTTTGGGTGCATGGCATGCATGTCAGTGACCCAACACAGGCAGCGCACAGCAGAGGAACCTTTGGTGGGCCAGGGCAGGCAGAAGCGGGTTCATAAACCGATGATTGTTCATTGAGTGTGACGTCATCTTTTTCATGTAAATAAGCCTACTATGTTGATAGCCCGTTCGATACATTGTGATTCATAAAGACCACCGCAAACATCAATGTTCTGCTTATCACAGATAAGATTGATTAATACCCATAACAATCCATGTCCTTAACAAAGGGTGCATGCACGTATAGGTTGAACGTGTGTCTTGCGTCATGTGTTGTGTGCATGCAGGCGTGCGAGTCTTGCGTGCGTGCAAGGGTACGTTTCAGTGTTGCATGCATGGGTGCGTACGTGCGTGTGTTCGTGAGTGCATGTGTACGTGTCAGTGTTGCACGCCAGCATGCGTGCGTGTGTATGTGTCAGTGTTGCACGCCTACATGCGTGCCTGTCTTGCGTGCGTGCATGTGTACGTGCGGGGTGAGGCTACACGTCAGTCGACTGACTTTTTCATCTCTGGTCAATAGATTTTCAAGTCATTGGATACGAAATCAAGGGCCTCCAGTTTATCATCAAACTCCACCCCCCTGAGCCGCCAGCCACCACCGGCCGAACCGCCAGCCCCCGCCGCCCGTGGCCGGCCCGCCCTCCCCAAAACCACTCCCCACCACTGGTCCACCGCTGCACCGTGGACCGTTTGACTGGTCAATTGATCGTGTTATCAACAAATTACGGAGCTGTATGGTGAGCCAGTGACCGTATGATCACCCTAAAATGTACTCCTATTTTATTAACACAGTACAGACTCAAACTACCATTTCTTTCTTTCATATACGGGCTGACAGGTGGGCCCCATGGTTACGCGCCCTGATGGTGCAACACTAGTTGCGCCACGTGGAACGTTTGACTGGTCAATTGATTGTGTCATCAACAAAATATGGAGTTTTACGGGTGAGCCAGTGACCGTGTAATCATGATATGTATTTGTTTAACACGGTATAGACGCAAGGGCTCATATATACACGCAAGCACTCACCGCTATAAGCGCACACACGCGAACCCTACCCCTATGAGCACCTTCGAGAGAGTGGGCCAGCATATATGATCTTGAGATTTTACGAAGTCACCATACGTGCCTCGTAGTCGAGTGGAACGTCTCCTCCCACTGAACGTACGTCGCCAGAAAATACTGAAATTAACACAAGATAAATGCGAGCACCGGGACTTTAACCTTGGTGGGCTCGAGAAACCACTATCCTCTAACCATCCAACCACATGTTGTGGTGACCCGTATGAGCTTATTCTGAAGTCTAGTGATCATATCGTGCTTTTGCTTCAAATACAATGACATTAAGTGTCGTCAACAAAATACGGAGCACGCATCAACCGCAAAGTCCGTCAGTGTCATCAACAAAATATGGAGACGTATCATGAGCTAGATACCGCTGTACTATTCTATATGCTTATTTTCTTAGTGGCCGATTGCATGTGTGGTGTGGTGGGCACATCATTTCTAGTTTTGGTGGGTCAACATGAAGACTCATGGGTCGGTTCCATCCTGCGCCACATATAGGTTGGACCGAGACGTGTTATACGAAGACCCATGTGGAGGACTCGGCGTACAACACGAAGCTACCAGAGTCGCGGAGGACTCTATCCCCACTGGTGATAAGCCGACTATATATGATTTGTAACCCTAGGCCCTTAGTATGTTATACAATCTTGGGGGCTAGTTCGTCGATAGTGTACACACACACAATGCCTGGTATTCACGTGTACTTTGTACACACCCCTATCACTACTATACAGTACCAGGAGTAGGCTCTTTCTTCAACTGCAATTGAACTATAGCATGTGCATGTGTTTATTTCAATTATCGATCCATAGAGTGAGAGCGGTTTGAAATATAGGCAATGGATGCTTTTGCAATTCATATATAAACATTAATTAGTGCACTCCATGTTGTTAGTGCGAAGCACTTTATACATTTGTCACTTGCATGGAAACATTCCAAATTGCTAGCTACGAAATAGAATACATGTCGAATTCAACATAAAGGGGGTTTCGAAGATTCGAATTCATAGGAAGTGCATTCATCTATTTGAACCCGAGATAATGGCATTTGTAAATCAGATGTAAAAGGGGCATCAATCTTTGTTGTGAGTTTGAACATGCTATATATATTCATACGCATATCTAACTTTTTTTTGCAACCAAGGAGATTATATCTAGAACCATGCATGAACTGAGGTAAGTTGCATGTTTTTTAATATATACTCGTGTACAATGTATATTCAAATGTACCCCCTCCATTCCAAAATAATCGTAGATTTAGGATTTTCAAGAGTAAAGATTTGTGAAGTTTGACAAATCCTGAAAGTTCAATTCAAGAGAACCGAAAACGTTAAGGCCTTCTTTGGTTCATAGGATAGGAATTTTATAGGAATAGGAAAATCATAGGAAGTGAGATGACATGCATGTAAATTCCTATAGAGAAAGAGATGTCATTTGGTGCATAGGATAGGATTTTTTCCATTGAGTCTAGGCTAATGTTTTTTTCCTCCAAAACGTGAAGGATTGATTCCTATCCTACATAGGAATAGGAATCCATTCCTACAAACCAAAGGGCTTCAAAGGAATTTTTCCTTTGCAAATCCTATCCTATAGAATTCCTACAAAAATCCTACAAACCAAAGGAGGCCTAATGCTTCTGCTCCCAAATATTGAACGAAGCACCAAATAGGCCTCTGGTCACCCGAAACCGCATGAGACTAATGTTTTGGTGGTAGGAAATTACTGTCCTGACTCTGGCCCATGTAGCCTATCGGCCCCATGTCCAAAGGTCTAAACCGGGGTAGGTTTGTAACTTCACCAAGACGCCAGAGAAGCATTCATACGCCGTGGGCGCCTACCCATGCGCTCGGCCGAAATCTATCCCGCCCACATTTGGGACACCTGACATGACTGTCCTACCCCCAACTCGTAATATGTCTGAAATTTTAGATGGGGGAAAGTTTGTAAATTTCCCCAAATTTCAAACAAGCGCGTCTCAAACCGAAACATTGTTCCCCCTTAGTTCCCCGCCTCCCTCCGTTTCCCCATTCATACTCCGTGGGCGCGAAAACGCCATCTCCACCAGCCGCGAAACCCCAGCCTCCTCCGCCCTCCACCCCATAGCGGCCAATCCACCGCCGCCCTCCTCCATCACACCGGAGCCGGTACATCGACGTCGTCATACAACGCAACCGCAACGCCCTCAAGATCTGCCTCCACAACGCCGACGTCGACGTGCGCCGTACCAGAACCACTCTGACCACGCTGTCCTATGCCTCACTGCTGCGGCTCAACTATCGCAACCGTCCACTACACCGGAGCTGTTCCCGCTACGCCATCGTTCGCCGCCTCGGATCTGCTTCCCCTCCGCCGACAGACGGCCACCGCACCACAATCAACAACTTGGCCATGGGTTCGTCCAAGGCTACACCGCACCATGCTAATGTATTACAGTAGTTCACCAAAATAAGTTATGTATAAACGTTTAACCTACTTTGTTTGTTTTTGTCTCATTAGTAAATTATCTGGTACACTAATCTACAAGTTCAAAATTTCAGGAAGCTATGGAACAAATGATTGAACAGCCACAACCACCTGAAGGTGACGAGGCTACTACAGGCACAATGTCACCTCTTGCTGAAGTGCGTCAGTATCTCTCCACTAACAGTGCAAAAAGCACCTTCCTGCGTAATTCTAGGTTGGTTGTCAAGGTAACCTCGTCCAAATCGCCTACTGAACAAAATCTTCCTTCTAGACAGAGTGATATATCTGTGCTCCAGACACAAGTCCAATCCCTAATGGACATTGTTCCGGAAGCAAGAATAGTGGTTGAGAAATGTCGTCAAGATATGAATGGTTTTGAAACCAGACTATCAGACATTCGCTTCATTGTTCAAGAGCAATGGCGGAAAAAGGTGGAGATTGTGCTGCTCCATCAGATTCTACAGCCTGAAACATTAGCACTCAGGTCAAATGATCTGTGCTTCTATACATCTGATGGTGCTTTTATCTGGAAGGACAGTAAACTTTATGCCAACAGGCCTTTTGTTGTATGGTTGGAATTTATTTTGTTGTGATACAACATTTATGATGCTGCCTCAGGCTGCAGTAATTACGACGCTATTTTTGTATAGTGTAGGTTTATCTTAGTAATGTATTCGACCGAAACCTTCGTAAGAGCCCAACATGCCAACATTCGTCGGGCCCATTCCAATTGGGCTAAAAATGATTACGGGCCGAAATTGGCATGTAGCCCACTTAAAATATCTGGGCCTAAATCAGCATAAGCTTTCATATTTTTCTGGTAGGCATGTGCCCATAGTGGGCCTTTAACAGGCCTAAACATAATTTGGGCCCTCAGTAAAAATAGGCCGTTTACAGGTGTAAATATCTCGAGCCCATAAAATACATGGGCCTTTAATAGACCGAAAGTGAGATTGGGCCCTGATTGTGCCAAATAACCCACTGGACTTTAACAGGCCGAAATTCGGACGAGCCGTAAATGCGCCGACCTAATACACGGGCCTTTAACAGGCCGGAACTTCGGTCGGGCTAGATTATCGTCATTTTTATATGGGCCGTTAATGGGCACGATATGACGTTGGGCCACATATGGCCCATGGTTTACGTCCGGCGTTAACAGGACGAAAATGACAACAGGCCGATAGTGGCCCAAAGCTATAGTGGGCCTCTAACAGGCCGAATGTCAGACATGGCCGAATATGACCCAAATCCTTCACGGTCGTTTATGGGCCGAAAGTTTTGATGGCCTGTAAATGGGCCCAAATGAAGTCGGACCTTTAACAGGCCAGAAATACACCGGGTCGTAATTCGGCCCAATTACTTAGCGACTGTTAACGGGCCAGAAGTGACCATGGGCCGCGTAGATGACAAGTTTAGGACAGGCCGTTGACGGGTCGATTTGACAAAGAATGTTGGGCCTTTAGCTAGGCCGGCCCATTATGGTCGGCAGAATCTTGTGGGCCTTTAGCTGGGCCGGCCCATTGTGGTCTGCAAAATCTTGTGGGCCTTTAGCTGGGCCGGCCCATTATGGTCTGCAAAATCGTGTGGGCCTTTAGCTGGGCCGGCCCATTATGGTCCGCTAAATCTTATGGGCCTTCGGTTGGGCCGGCCCATTTAATCTTTGTGGGCCACTTTTGGGCCGGTCCACGTGTCAACATATCATAGGCCCATATCGACCGTTGGATGAGTGACACCTGTGCCAGCGCGGAGCTGACGCGTGGATCCGTCAGCCAAAGAATTTTACACGTGGAAAATCGGCATTGGTCGTGGCTGTTAACGGGTTATCAGATTCGAAATCCGACCCGATAGCTTAACGGCGTTCCGTTATGGTGGATGCCACGTGTTGGCACCCTTGACGAAAGCACTTCTATGACGCGCGATTTATCGTCACGGAAGTGGAAACTTCCGTGATGATAATTTTGGCAATGTCATGGAACACTTCTACGACAGCACAGGTATGACTATATTGATTCTGTCATAAATTTATCATGGATGTACATGCATGACAGAAAATGCGACCTACTGTGACAAACACATATCATCACGGAAGTGTTTTTTTGTAGTGACAGCTTCAACTTCGGATATCCACCAGGCCATCCATGGGCATAGACCAACTTAGGACAAAAGCCTAAGCTTGGGGAGTACGTATTTCTCACCGACATTACATTCATGTTCACACACTCATGCCAGTTGTCGGTGCTCATAATTTTTCATTTTATCATCCATGCAAGTTTAATTTCTTTTAAGCTTTCTTCTTGTGTGTTTGAAAAACCTTAAGAAAAACCAAAAAAATTAGTTGTAGCTTTTAACTAGTTTACTTTTCATGCATGTAGTGGTAGTAATTAAAAGAAAACCCAAAAAGATATCTCGTTCTTCTTTTGCTTGTTGGGAGCTTTCCCGTGTAAATAGTTTTATTTCCATTCTTTTCCTTGGGGGTCGAGAGGAGAACACCATGATGAAAATGTTGAGTGGCTCTTTTATGCATTATTGTTGATTTGACAAAGAGCCCATATTACCTTGTCTTCTCCCTTGAATTGAATGCTTGCAGATTCTAGCTTAGTCCAATGCACGTGCACTATTATTATTATCCACACTGTTCGGTCATGCAAGTGAAAGGCAATAATGACGATATATGATGAACTGATTGAGATGAGAAAAGCCGGTATGAACTCGACCTCTCTTGTTTTTGTAAATATGATTAGTTCATCGTTCCTGATTCAGCCTATTATGAATGAAACATGTTTGCAATGACAATTAGAGATTCTAGTTGCTTATGCCATGCTTAATTTGCTAGGAGTTTTAATGGTTTACCTTGCACGCCAACTTGCTATTAAAATGGTTGTGATGTGGTATGATAGGGTGGTATCCTCCTTTGAATGATTCGAGTGGCTTGACTTGGCACATGTTCACGCATGTAGTAGAAACAAAATCAATATAGCCTCTACGATATTTATGTTCATGGTGAATTATATCCTACTCATGCTTGCATTCGGTGTTGATTAATTTTAATTCATGTTCATGACTATTGTCGCTCTCTAGCTCGTCGCTTCCCAGTCCCTTTCTAGCCTTCACTTGTACAAAGCGGGAGTACTGCTTGTGCATCTAATTCCATAAACCCCAAAGTTATTCCATATGAGTCCACCATACCTTCCTATATACTGTATCTACCCGCCGTTCCAAGTAAATTTGTATGTGCCAAACTCTAAACCTTCAAATAAACATTCTGTTTTGTATGCTCGAATACCTCATGTATCAACTAGGGTTCTCTGTATCTTCCATGCTAGGCGGGTTATTCTCAAGAGGAGTGGACTCCGCTCCTCACTCACGAGAAAATGGCTGGTCATCGGGATGCCCAGTCCCATGCTCAAATCAAATCAAAATAATTGCAAACAAAACTCCCCCAGGATTGTTGTTTGTTGGAGGCACCCGTTGTTTCAGGCAAGCCATGGATTGATGCTTGTTGGTGGTGGGGGAGTATAAACTTTACCATTCTGCTTGGGAACTGTCGGTGTCAAACCGGCAGATCTCGGGTAGGGGGTCCCAAACTGTGTGTCTAAGGATCAATGGTAACAGGAGACATGGGACACGATGTTTACCCAGGTTCGGTCCCTCTTGATGGAGGTAATACCCTACGTCCTGCTTGATTGACTTTGATGAGTATAGGGGTTACAAGAGTTGATCTACCTCGCGATCGTATGTTGTGGTCTAAACCCTTCAGGTATGATGAGTAATGTCATAATAATCTATTTACTCGTCTGGCCTCGGCTTATATAACATACCAGAGGCCTAGGATAACAAGAGTCCTAGTCGAATACGTCGGTGGAGAGGAGTCCTTGTCTTGATCACCAAGTCTTGTAGAATCTTCCTCGTATATGTCTTCGGCTGTCCAAACTGGCCCATAAGTAAACGGCCATGGGGGTCCTCGACCCAATCCAACTGATCAGGAGATGATGTGGTGAATACCCCCTAGTCCAGGACACCGTCAGTAGCCCCGTGAACCGGTCTTCAAGTCGGGGACGCTCCTTGGTTCTTCCGAACTATTCTTCATCTTCGGTCGTCGGTCTTGAAAACTGGTTCAACAAATCTTCCCATCTTCTATCTTGAGGATTGCTTAGCTAAATCTGAAGATCTCACACGTCGAGTATCCTAGGAGCCCTTTAAGTCTTCGGCCTTTATCAATGCATTGTTATTTTTATGCCACACCTCAGGTTTGAAGCTATTCCCGGGCGGCAGCGTCCTCTTGCGTCCGAGCTCCCACGCCGGACTGCATTCGAGGTATCTTTTGCACCTGAGCACCAACGCCGGACCGCTTCCGAGTTCCAACGCCGGAATGTATCCGGGCTCCAACGTCAGACTATATCCAAGGTCCAATGTCGGACTGTATCCGAGCTCCAACGCCGGACTATATCCGAGGTATCATAAAACACCTTGGTTCAAAAAAGTTGAAGGAGTTTAGCCGAGCTTAATGCCGGAAATGCCCTCTATGGAGCCAGCCACTAGCGCCCGAGCTTTATGCCAGACAGCTTCCGAGGTGGTGCACCACCCCGACTGTGGGCCGATTTTTTGTCAGTATTTTTGATTGGTGCAATTTATTCTCTGCCGAGATATATAGCAAGTAGCGCTCAAGGTGTGTATCGGTCTAAAACCCGAGATGCACCTGAAGGATGACATAAGACCGCTGATCCCAGTAGCCGCTGAGACTCAGGTTGATTTGCAAAATCGGCCTGAGGATCAACTCCTAGCTCAGCAGAATACTTCGGGACAAGAAAAGCGGTGTGCAAAGTCCTCGAGACTCAGGTTGGGTGCGGCCGACCAATCCTGAGGATCATAATCTCCTCGAAAGCTATACTGCACTTAAATTTTCTGCACTGGATTGCCCATGCAGTAGCCCCCGAGACACTGGTCGGGTGGCAACACCAGATCAGGGGATCGATGTGCGCCTTTAATATTTATAAATAATGAGCAGGAAGCCCAGTAGCCCCCAAGCCTTAATGCGGGAACGGGTGGCCGAATTAAGGATCGATATCCATAGTAAAATCACAAATTATGTGTAATGACTCTATGTATCCAAGGACGTTACATCATTAATGCTCGGATCCGCATTGTACAAAACTTTGTTGACCGACCATCGGCTTCCACCTCCTCGGCAAGTAGCCGAGGAGTGTTTGTCCAACTTTATAAAGCCTTTATGAGGGCAAAGATTTACAACAAACAAGGCAATCTGGCCATACGGTTTTATAAACAAAGGTATGCAGAGAGATATGTTATATTACTGTTTAACATAAGAAATGTCTTCCAAAGAAAATAATCCCGCTATCGGTTCCTTTCTTTCGGTTGTCATGCTAAGCATGATCATGAAACCGCAGCTCTAATGTAAGAGCAAAATATTGAGGATTTAGTTTGGGAGGCCAGTTACTAGCCCCCGGTAGTGTTCGGCGACAGTCAAGGTCAAGCCATAAACACTTCGGCCAATGTTATGAATGGCCCGTCATTTAACACATTCATCGGATCGCTGACCAGTTTACGTGTCAGGACCCCGATTCCAAGTCACATCGATCTAGCCGGTAACACCTCATATCACTTTGCGGCCTCACGCACGGTATCCCACGGGTGTCGCCTTACCATGGCCCGGGACCGTTTGCGCCTTTTGGCTCACGTATATGATAGTGTCGCTAGCATCCATATGACAGAGAACCCGGGCCGACATGGCTAGTCGTGAACCCAAAGCGGCACTAACCTATGGGGACAGGCATACATGATTCACATCGAGCGTGTCGGTCAGCAGCGTGTGAATCCGGGTTGTAGCACTGGGCTAACAGGACTCCGGGAACCCGGGCTGTAGCAGGCTAGGCAGGGCTTCGGATGTCACCGTGTGACATTTCCCCGAAGGAATAGACACAGGAATGAAGTGAAACACATGCCGGCCAGTCAAGTGTCCTGAGCAGTAGTGCTGGGCTAACAGGACTCCGGTGAACAGGGCTATAGCGGACTACTATGGCTCATGGAAGCACTTAGACTACATTTCCCCATAAGAGAGGCTGCCAAGGCTAAACAACTAGATTGTCGGATCCCACACATACCAAGCATTTCAATCATACACACAATATGCTCGATATGTGTAAATACAACATGGCATCACAACATAACTCTACAACTCAAGTATTTATTCATTAGGCTCCGAGGAGCGAGATATTACAAACATGGGTCTTATGACCCAACACACAGAGCATACAAGCAACAAGCACATGCGGAAGCTTAACTTGTCTGAGTACAGACAACTACAAATGAAGAAGGCTGAGAAGCCTGACTATCTACTAGATCCTGCCAAGGGCACAAGATCGTAGCTGAGGTATCAAGCTAAACGTCGAAGTCCACGCGGAACTACTAGCGAGACTGACGTCTCTCTGCAAAACATAAAATAAGCAAACATGAGTACAATTGTACTCAGCAAGACTTACATCAGAACTATCTACATATGCATCAGTATCAAAAGGGGGTGGTGGAGTTTAACTGCAGCAAGCCAGCTTTGACTCAGTGGCTAAGCTGAACTACGACTGCAAGCAACTCTTTTTGAGGTGGCGCACACGAGTCCACATATTCACCATTCAATACACCACTATGGATCCGCTCCCGTCTCCCTACGAGAAGGCCATCCATGGCACTCACACTTATCTTGCGAGTTTTAGAGTATCCACTTCCACTTGTCTATGAACTGTTATAGGCAACCCAGAAGTCCATTACCGCGGACACGGCTATTCGAATAGATGATGTTAACCCAGCAGGGGTGTACTTCTTCACACACGCTCTCACCACTTACCGCCGTTTACACGACATGTACTCGGCAACCTTCAAGCGGAAGCCCAACGAGGGTGTCGGCCACGGCCTACCTAAACACTCAAGTCTCTAGTCCAGGTTTATCGCCTATCCAGGTTCCATCCGCAGGGAGTCCGGCCGAGGTTTCCACATACGGCCCCGAACGATGTGAACAGGGTTCCCGAGACACCAAACGGGCGCCCGGTACACCGTGCCACGGTGTATCTACCGCATCATAGCCCACCCCTAGGGTCAGCGCTACGCACGGCCGCCAACACATATCCTATAAACACCAGAAACTAGTTGCAACTCCTGGACAGAGGACAAGGGTGATCAAGAAGCCGAGAGGGTCCGTTGGTTTCGGGCCCAATGCGTGGTAGTAACTGTTTCATGGATCACAAACACAGAACTCTTTTCATGAGGACGGTTTCAATGAGACAACCCACCATGTACTCCTACATGGCCTCTCACTGCTACCTTTACCAAATCATGTTCACACACTCAGCTCACACACAGTAGGACATGTTCACAACTTTCCAATTCATCCCCGGTGAATCAGACCTGACTCAACTCTAAGCAGTAGCAGGCATGACAAACAAGCATGAATGAGTAGGCACATCAGGGCTCAAACAACTCCTACTCATGCTAGTGGGTTTTATCTATTTACTGTGGCAATGACAGGTCATGTAGACGATAAGGGGTTCAACTACCGCAACAAGTAACAGATGATCGTTGTTGTCCTAATGTAGTAAAAGAGAGCAGGAGCAAGAGAGTGGGCTTGTATCGGAATGAACACGGGGGTTGTGCTTGCCTGGCACTTCTTAAGATAACATTGAGTCTTCATCAGTGTCAACGATCACAGCGTCGGAGCAGCGTCTACCGAGAGGGGACAATTACTGGCAAACAAGGAAGAACACAATCAATGCGATGCAACAATATGATGCATGATCATGACATGGCAATATGTTGTTGATTGAGCTAATGCAACTAACAACAGGTTAAATGGAGTTGGTTTGAACACTAGGTTCAAATTCAAATTCGAACTATGAATTCAAATAATGCATTATCATGTTTTGGACTAAACAGTGAGGTTAAGTTGTTCAAACATGCATGAAAATGGTACAGATGGATTCCTTGAATTTTTCTGATAATTTTTCATATATAATTTATCTCATTTGGAGTTACGGTTTAATTTCTATGGTTTTTTTTTAAGTTTAAGCCATTTTCTGGAATTTTCTGAATTAGTTTAATCGAGAAAATGATTAATGACATCAGCATTGTGCCACTACTGCGTCAGCAGGTCAGCCGAGTTGACCCGGGTCAACTCTGACTAGTGGGACCCGTGTGTCATTGACCCAGGGACTAACCCACGGTCAAATCTGGCGTTGACTGGGGTTTGACCCTGTGGTGGGGCCCGCTGTCAGTGGCAGTGAGGTGGCGGATTATGGAGGGATTAGCGCTAAGGACGGCCACGTCCGAGGCGCCGGCGGTTAGACGACGGCGACGATCCAGAGCGGCGGTGGCTCGCCGGAGTGGCGCTAGGGGCAGCGGATGGCTGCGCTGAGGACACCAGGAGGGAGCCCTCGCTCGCCCGCATCCAGGGATGCACGCAGCTGGGCGCAAGGAGGCCAGGGTCGACGGAGGCGACCACTTGGGCGGCGGCCGGAGTTCGGGCGAGATGCGAGTGAGAGCTAGGGGGCACGGGAAGGCGAGCTGGGGCGTGCTGCGGGCTCGTGGGGAAGCACTGAGCACAGTGGTGTGCTCGAGTGCGAGCTCTAGCAGCCGTAGCCATGGCGGCGACATGGCCGGCGGTGAAGAGCTCTCGGGCTCGTTACGAACGGCGGCTAGAGAGGGAGGTAGAGTACGGGGAGAGGGGGAAACGATGGCGGAGCTCACAGCGCATCCGATGGAATTGTCAGAGAGCTCGGGGACGCGCTGGTGACGGCGAATCGACGACGGCGACGCTCGGTGCAGGAGGTTGAAGATGAGCTCCAAGGCGGCGTCACGGGGCATCCGGCGATGTGTAGCTGGATGGGGACGAAGAAGAGGTCGTGGTCGAGCTCTGGGCTCAGGCGGAGGGCGAGGATGTGGCTCTAGCCGCGGCAACTGCAAGCGGCGGCGATGGTGGCGTTCGACCGTGCGCGTGAGAGAGAGATAGAGGAGGGGATGAGGCGAGGGAGAGTGCGAGAGAGAGTCGGGGCAGCGTGGCGTCGTCCAGGCACGGGGTCAGGGAGGAGGACGAGCCTCCAGCGCGAAGCAGGAGGTGGAGGCTCGGGCACGGGCGCGTCGCCACGCCTCTGCCAGTAGGCAGAGGTTGAAGACGGCTCTGCCCCTGGTGGGCTGGGCCACCAGGTGGGCTGGCCGGTGCAGCTGGGCCGGCAACAGGTAGGTGGGCCGAGGTAAGTGCCAGGTTAGTCCTTCTCTCTCTCTCTCTTTTATTTAGTTTCTGTTTTCTATTTTCTGACATTTGTTTTGATTTAATTTAAATACTAAATCATTTTATAAAATCCTGAAAATAAATATGTGATTAGAACTAAAATATCCCAAACCACATAAAATGTTCCAGAATTATTGGACATATATTAATTATATAAAGAATATATATCCAATGCAAATAGTTATTGAATTAATTCAAAGGCCCAAAATAAATATCTCTGAGATTCCAAAAATATTGTTTTAAGTTTTACCTCTTGCCAATATTTTCAGAGACTAAGAGGAACATTTTCTTGGACTTCTTTGAAAAGATTTTAATGTTGATTATTATTGAAGTGATTTATGAGGGTTTCAACTAACCTCAATTCAACTTTCAGAATTTAGACATGATGCATGATGCTCACTCAGGTAAATAGCTACAAGCAAATTCTAGGGCCGTGACATTACGCTTATTGTGACAGTCAGTTTTCGGCTTTCTCCACTGAGGTGCTTAACCATGTGAGCTGGAAGCACAATCGCAGTGATTCTCCCTTTGCACACCTAGCCAACCAAAGCAGAACGTAGGAGGCAAGCGCAGGAGCCGGGCAACCCAACTATTGAACAAAGACACAATTCCAAACCGATGCATATATAGCAATATCTGAGAATGTTTTTGCCGAATCTCTAAAGGTGTCCGGTGTTGCACGGCGAGACTTGTGCTGAAAACACACAAATAGTTTGAAAGTGCCATAAGCTTGGAAAACCAAAAAACGTCAGTAAAAACTTGACGTCCGAAAAAGATAAAGTGTCCGGTGCCAACCCGAAAATTGGAAAAAAAATTGTGCTTCTGTCATGCTTTAACATGACACATCCGATCTCAAGACTTCACGTGGGTCAGCCTACAGCTTTAAGCTCCTTATCCCAAAGGCGGAGTAGTTCTCCGAGGGCATTTTACAACCTAAACTCAAGTGGCTTTCAGAGAGAAGAGAGGCTATCCGGCTATGGACCATACACTCGAGTCGAAAAAGGCGCGGTAGAAAAAGACTTTGCAATGACCAAGAAGAAAACACATTTACTATCAAACAACTCATATAAATTTTAAGAGCCCCCAAGTGACTTGGGTAAAAGAATTTTACGTATAATGATTATATGTACCGAAGTACTTATATCATATCTGTGTTCACCCGAACTTTAAACGCGTCTTAACCGACCATCGACTTCTCCCTCTTCGGCCAAGGGCTGAAAAGTTTCATGCACTCCACCTGTCGAGAGTATCGACGATGTTTCCGATGACCAGGGAATCAGGCCATAAGGCTGTAACAGACAAATCGCGCTCAGGGAACTTATGCTACATAACTGACGAAGTGTAAGAAGCATCTTCGAAGAAAATAGTACCCCCACCGATACCTTTCTTCGGTTCTCATTATTACTAGGAGACTTGTGAAATAGATTTTTTGTACTCATGAGTTCCGTTGTGTGCCGACCATGATTGAAAACAATAAGAGCGCTAGCTTTCGGCTTCACCCAGTCTGAGGTCAGAGCTCGGATGACCCGGTCGTGACAATCGTAGAGGTGCTCCTTTTACTCCCTAGCCGAACAATCGGGAACGTAGGGGTAAGCATAGGAGCCAGGCAACCCAGCTTGCAAAACACTTAAGTCAATATGGTGCATAGTGTGGCATAATACACGAACAAGGAACGAAGCCGTACAAGTATAATCATATGAGAGAGGAAAAGCTTCATGACGGAAGCCCCCAAGTAAACGGGGTATTTGAATTTGTGCGTCATAGACAAATTTTTGAGAAGGAAGTATGACGCTTGGTCGAACCGGGAAAAAAATTAAAACCGAAAGTTTTGAGCATGAAAGCGACTTAGCTATTAATGTGTTCGGCATTGATGATGCAGTCCAAGCTTGATGCAGGACAAGGTACCATCCACCAAGCCAGTCCCAAGGTGGTGGAGCGAAGAGCTCGGCACTCCGAAGTGGTGGCATAGCACGGCCAAAGAAGGCCGGTAGAGTGACACCGAAGCCCCCGGTGCGGGTTAATGAAGTGTTGATGAAACCTCCCGTCCAGCCAAGGAGACAGCACTGCCAACTCGATTAATTTACCTGTCAGCAGATGTGTCGAAATAGGTCGGCGTGTTTGATGATTAAGAGGCAGCATGGTGATGCCGACGCAGGTCAAGACTTGTGACACGATCGACGCTAGCTTGATGAAGCTACCGTGTGGCGATGGCGGTGTGCCCGCTCCGTGTAATCCGTGGGGCAGCGACGTTGATGATGATTTATCCTTCGCGATGCCGAAATCTTGTTTGGCTTGCCAAGATGATGATCGAAGGAGTTGATCTCCGCTCAACAAAGCGGCGACTTGTCTAGCGCAGGTTAGCAGCCGTGGAGCAATACTGCCAGACTGGTTTGACACCAGCGTGATGGTGAAGATTACCTCGGAGGAGGCTTAAAATTTTATGGGTATGTGTTTAAAAACAACACGCAATACCTTAGAAAAAAATTCCTTCAAAAGGGGTGTCCGATATCCCGTTCATGAAGAAACATGAACTCGGGCCGGATTTGTATTCGCGCAGAAAACGAATCCGAAAATTGTTGCGCTCATCGGAGGTTCCTGGAGTTTGAATGGTCGGATCGAGCTGAAATATTGAGGGGTCGTAGATATAGGAATTTCGCAGCCGATCAACGGTTGCATCTTCCAAAGGACGTCCGAGCTGGATGCTGGACGCCACGCTCCAAACTCATCTAGATTCCCATCCAGATTCGAAACGGCTCGGGTATATCATAGATTGCCAGAGATTCCTCCATCGGAACTTGATGAAATTTTGCATGGTAGTTGTAGACTCAATTCCGCACAACCCCAGCGAAGCAATCGTCAAAGCAATACTCGAGGAGGCGGTGGCGGCAGATACGAGTTTTTTGTCTAGAAAAATAGCACGGTCGCTCGAGGGCAATGTTGACGTTGAGCCACCGAGCTCCATGGATGATTCCTCCATGATCTTGATAGAGATCGGAGTCGATGTTTGATGAAGGCCCTCGTCCGAACATGGTGATCCAAACACGGGGCACAGTTCTTGGTCGAACCAAGGTGACCAGTCGAGCTGGTGACGAAGATGCCGAAGTCGTAGTTGATCTGCAGGCGAGCCAACGATCTTTTGCCGAACACACAACGGAACTCTCAATGAAAGCACCATTGTC